>NW_019416822.1:40674-110673 GCF_000390285.2 Anoplophora glabripennis
TATATATATATCGATTTCCACTCCTACACTTTTCATTCTGGATCAAAAATGTGGAACAAACCCCTAAACCGACATCAATCGTAATCAGCGTCAAGGACAATGTTCCAAAGGACAGTGGCGTATTTATGATTTTTCTCCGGGTGGGGTCTGAAATTTTTTTTTATGACAAAATACTTTTGAATTCCGCATGGATGCTAAAGGATATAGCAGGTTTTATTTATATAAAGATAAAAAAATTAATTGAGAATCGAGGATTTTATTAAGAAAAAAGTAACAGTACAGAAAAAATATTCACTAAACGACACAGTGTAGTATATTGATTATTTTTTGTATAATTCAGTTTTAGTGTAAGTACATCTACGTCCTACCTATTTAGTTTACTAAATGATAAAATCCAGGCGTCCGTCGTATTGATTTACCTATCTCATCCAATACTTCTTCAGAGGTTATTTCCGTATCCCTCTGAATTGAGGGGGTAGGGAGGTCCAGACCCTCTGGACCTCCCTACCCCCCTAAATACGCCACTGCCAAAGGACTCGCCGTCGCGCTCAAAACCATTCCACACACAGCAATCGACACCTCCACCGATCGATGCAGTGCACCTCGGCAACAAGGAAAACGCGGCGCGGGAAAGCCAACTGTTCCCGAATATTCGGACCTAGAAGAACATCCTGTACATCATTTATCTGGTCAACCCAAGAAGATCAAACATTCTAGGAAAGTTTAAATGAACATTGCGATTTCCAGCTAGGGTCCAGGACTAGACCGGATGCCACACGACCGAACGTCTACCTTGGGAGTTTGCAGTTCTTTAAGCAGGAACGGAATCCTGCCCAGTGCCTGCCGCAAAATCAAATTTTTTACAATAATACTATATGCAAATGTCTATAACCAATATCTATTGTCAACCATATTGTAACATGCTCAAATGTCAACCATAAATTAAACCCATAAATTCCATATTTGAGTTATATTTTCTCAAGAAAAATAGCCATACGAGAGTAAAGCTCACACAGCTCCTCAAGCTGTCCGCCTAGGTCAGACCGACCTACGACGAAGACCCTGAAAGGCTCTTAAGCTCTTAAGCTGCTAAAAAATAACAACCCTAAAGCTGACACACACTAGCCCTCTTGGCGCAGTGGAAAATCTTCTAAAGCTTATAGGCGCTCTAAGAAGGCCTTAAATTACTATTATAAACTAAAGTGCTCCTCAAATCAGTGGCAAAAACTAACAGGGTTAGTCGAAACACCAAAAAAAACAAAATTTCTAGGAAATCTAAAAAGCAAGTGAAGTGCTTCTCCGGACTTCAAATTAGAGCGGTGACCATCATTCACAGGCCAGTTACAACGTTCGAAGGATGATAAGATTAGTAAATCCAAGGAACTAATCGATATCCGCAGCTAGCTGGACAGCCTAAACTAGCTATTCACCGACATGGCGCCCAACGTGCGGCTTTGTCGCTCAATATGCTAATACCTAACCACTTAGTTCAGCGATAGCGCTAAATATATTGCCAAATGGAAAAGCCAATCTGTTGGTAAAACGACAATATCTCCTAAAACAATCAAGGAAGTACATCGCTATATAAAAAGAGCTATGGTCACCCTGTACTGTATAGCGGGTCATCGGATCGGACATTTTAAAAAGTGAAATATTTTACAACCACGTAGGTAGCATTTTTTACACTAATCATTGTTCCTCTTTATATTATTTCCACTCAATTAAATCGAAAGTATGCACCGCAAAGGATTTCACCGTACAGTTTCCTCTTTGCTCTACTTCCTCGTGTTCCGCGCTCGTACCAGGATTACTCAATAAATAATATTTCTGCGCAGTTATGGGAATCGGTATGCGTTTGATAATAATCGTTGCTTAATAGGTACTCATCGGAATTGTGCAACGCTTAACGTTAGCACTGGGAAAATTACTATGCACTGGAGGGAAGTACATATATGGAACAATATGATCTTTTACTTTTAGTCCAGTCGAATTAGAGTTTGAAAGTAAAAAAATTATAGTAGACATTTTATTGCACTTTATGGCTGTGAGGGGTATGTAGAATCATAGTATCAAAAAATTAACTAGGAAAATGTGATGCTTAGGTGGCAGATTGCAAAATTACGTGTTTTTTCATACTATTTATACTGCCCATGATAATCTAGACGACCTATCGGAAAATTAATTATTTTATGTTGTAGGCAATTAAATTACCTACAATTTAATGTACCTAAAATTATTTTTCACCTATTTGTTAACTCTAAAATAAAGGTCGAACGCGGAAAAATCAGTTTTTGGATATTGCGCTTTATTATTTAAAAAAGTGATGGATTTTGATGAAATTTATATTTCCAACTTTAAAGGTTGATAGTTTAGGTAACTTAAATCCTTAAAAATAATCAAAAATTGAGGTACAAGCTAGTAAAACACTTAAAGAAATGAAGTTAATTAAAAACATTTGAAAATTACATTTTTTGGAGGAGAAAATCAATGATTCATTAGAGTTAACCATTAAAGATGAAAAGCTAATTCGTAAGTAAAAGTATAGGGTAATTAAAGTAAAAATGATTAAGAGAATCAGTCAGGCAAAAGCCGCTCGGGAATTTGCTCTTTTTGCATTAAATAAAGCTTATTTTTACGTTAATTTTATAGAATCAATTGTTATTTAATTATTGGACGTATTATTGTTATTTAATTATTGGACGTATCGGACATGGATTTTAGAAACAATTAAAAAATGGATTAAACTTTTATTATAGAAAATTTTACAGTAATAGTACATGTAATAAACGCGCTAGCAGCAGTAAAAGTTAACATTAATGAACGGCCTGCACGCGGGAGAAGGAGCGCTGGGCCCGCACAGGCGCGTGAACGTCTCTCTCCATAGCGCGCGAGATTTTTTACTTGAACGTTTCAAATTCGATTAAAAAAAACGGCGCGTGCGCAGACCTGGCGCCCCTTCTCTCGCGTGCCGTCCGTTTATTAACGTTTATTACATGAACTATCAATGTAAAACTATTTGGAAATAAAAGTTTAACCTTTTCTTTAATTGTCTTTAAAATCCCTGTCTGATACGTCCAATAGGTAAGTAACAATTAACATTATATAAAAAAGTTATCTTAGGTGATTTTTTTTTAAATTACCGTAAAAATAAGCTATATTTAATGCAAAAAGAGCGAATTCCCGAGCGGCTTTTGCTTGACCCTGGGACAATTTGTTTATAACGCTGTTTTGCACGTCCTACTTTGTTATTTATAAAGGGCTACTTAATTCTAACTTGTTGGAAATTTTCTTTTTTGATACGTTTCTTTGGATCAATTAGAACTTATATCTACGATATTAATTTCTAAAATTAACGTTTAGTAGAAACAATTTCACGGTCAATTGAATCTGCGTTTGGCACACGTTGGTCATTGGATTGACCGTCTTTTCCATAAATTTCATCAACACCCATCGCTTTTTGCAACAATAATGCGCAATTTTCGAAAACTGATATTTCCGCGTTCGACCTCTATTTTAGGGGATTTTTTAGTTTTATTTAAAAATGACGTAAATCGTAAAAAATACACAAGATCTATGTACTCATATCTCTGGTACACAACATTTTTTTTTTATTTTGTGGGGCTCTGTGTTTTCTTCCGTTTTCGAAATTTAATTTACCAAATGATAAAGACTTCACTAACAAACGTTTGAAAAATTAGGTATTATGTAGTATTATGTGCAGTATTTAGTCATAATAAATATTTTGATTCTTCACAGAAATGACATAATATATACAGGGTGATTCATTAATAATGGGACAGAGCTTAAGGGCATGTTGCTGACCTCAAAATAGAGCGATTAAGCCAAATATGCCTTATCCGAATGTTGCTCCTTTTCAATCTACAGGGTGTTAAAGTTGAAAAAATATTTTCGATTTTTTTAATTATCTTGAGCATCTTTGAACGGATAGTCTTGAAAGTTTGTACACCTATGTTTTCTGAGGTGGTAATTACGGAAATGGTAACTATTTTGCAATCACATCTAGGATGCGCTAGTTGTAGTGTTCCGTCGGAGTAAACATATGTCAAACTTTTTTGTCCTTCAAAAATCTGAATTTCCAATAAGAAATTATTAAACTACGTTCAATTCTAAATAAAAAAGATATACCTGTTAAAAATCGATAAACTTAACCGTTTTCGAAATAAGAACGATTTACTATTTCTTTACAAAATTATTTGTTTGAACGTACGCCTTTAAATAAGATGACTTAATTACGAATTAAGACAAACACAGTAACAACTGAAAATTTTATTATGCTTAAGTCTAATTACAAAAGATTCTCAAAGTGGCGACCATTGTTTTCAATACATTTTTTTATTCTCTCGTTAAAATTTTGTCTGACACTGAATAGACTTCTTTGTTGGTCTCTGATAATGTTAACAGATTCTTGTATTTTTGCCCACAGCTCCTCTCGAGTATGTATAACATCTTTATAAACTAAAGATTTAACGTTCCCCAGAAATAAAAATCTAGGGGATTTAAATCAGGGCTACGCGCAGGCCAAGGCACTTCGCTGCCGCGACCAATCCAACGGTTTCGAAAATTTATATCAAGATATTCTCTTACTGGTTGGGAGTAATGTGCGGGAGCACCATCATGCATAAACCAAAAGGTTTGCCGTAAATTTAAGGGAATATTTTCAAGAACGAGTGGTAAGTCATTTGTTAAAAAATTTAAATAATTTTCCCCATTAAGTGGACGGGGTAACACAAATGGTCCCAAAATGTTATCGGAAAGTATTCCACACCAAATATTTATTGAGAATTCATTCTGAAAATGTTGTTCTCGTGGCAAGTGAGGATTTTCCAGTTCCCAGGAATGGCTATTTCTCCAATTAAATACACCGCGCCGGGTAAATGTAGCTTCGTCCGTAAACAATATTTTATTATAAAATGTAGGGTCAGCATTTTGTTGCCGACGAAGAAACTGTGCGAACCGAAATCTACCAGGAGGATCTTGTGGCATCAACTGTTGAACCGGACGAAAATGGTAAGGATACAATTTTTCTTTGTGGAGTATTCTGAAGACGGAAGGCTGACTTACACCAGTAGCTGATGAAATTCGGCGTGTGCTTGTTTGCGTGTTTTCGGCAATTCGCACTAAAACATCCTCTTCTTGCTCCGCCGCTAATACTTTAGGCCTTCCAACGTCTCGTTTAGGGCGAAATGATCCCGTTTCTCCTAATCTGTCGTACAACGTCTTGAAAAGCTTGTGGTTAGGTTGTCTGTTATTTGGATATAACTCCAAGTACCTCGCTGCTGCATGACGACCACAATAATTTTCTTGGGCATACACACATACCATGTTTCTCATTTCAACAAACGAATAATCATTATGACGCGGCATTTTAATGAAAAAAATCACAAACGAAGAAGAACTAAACTGTCTAGTATTTATAAGTTGCTTAGAATTGACATAAATAATACATGACATTTCATTGACAGCGGCCTACTTCATTTAAGTCATCTTATTTAAAGGCGTACGTTCAAACAAATAATTTTGTAAAGAAATAGTAAATCGTTCTTATTTCGAAAACGGTTAAGTTTATCGATTTTTAACAGGTATATCTTTTTTATTTAGAATTGAACGTAGTTTAATAATTTCTTATTGGAAATTCAGATTTTTGAAGGACAAAAAAGTTTGACATATGTTTACTCCGACGGAACACTACAACTAGCGCATCCTAGATGTGATTGCAAAATAGTTACCATTTCCGTAATTACCACCTCAGAAAACATAGGTGTACAAACTTTCAAGACAATCCGTTCAAAGATGCTCAAGATATTTAAAAAAATCGAAAATATTTTTTCAACTTTAACACCCTGTAGATCGAAAAGGAGCAACATTCGGATAAGGCATATTTGGCTTAATCGCTCTATTTTGAGGTCAGCAACATGCCCTTAAGCTCTGTCCCATTATTAATGAATCACCCTGTATATTAAGATTTTTTTTAAAATTTACTGAATTTGTTAATTTAAACCTGTTGTGCCATGTTTTTCAGTGTACTAGTATTTTAACAAAGCCTATTGTTATCTTTACATATAATTACATATAATTCAAAAAATTATGTTACTTTAGGCTTCATTAAAAAATCTTTTTAAATTTTGATTAACATTATTTTCACTTTATTCAGGTACGTCATACGTTGTCATATTGGAAAAATATAAATATGTAAGAAAGCATAATATTCTTTGTAGAAATGATATGATGTAATTCATACATTGATTTTTCTTTGTTAAGTAAAGTATAAAATTACATTCTCAATATGACTTGTATAATGTAGTTTTAACATTACGTAGTATGCCGTCTAAATAACTAATGGTTAGACATTAGAAACTTTATCGCGACAATCAAATAAATAAACAGTAGTATTCTATATTATGCTAGTAAGTGGCAATACGCTTTGCAATAGCAGAAATAGGTTAAACCTGTGGTGAAGCGGTGTACCGCTCTATGCTCACGATACGCAATGCTATTGACTGACATAATAACACGTGCCATACACTCGACCAAGCATAGCGTGAAACTCACTCATAGGCGCACATACGACAATAAAATGCATGGCCATCATCCCTCAGATACGTATTGAATAAATTGAACGATGCGAAGCTTTAGATCAGAGGCATGAACATGTTATTTTACAGTGATAGTGGAATTACTAATATGTGAAATAGTTAATGCTTCGCCACCATTAGCAAAAATATCATCTATTAAAAACTTACACAATTTTAGATTCTTATGCTACTGTGACTGCGGTAAATGTTGAACGGTTATTTTCGTTGTTGAAATGGGTATTTACCGATCGCCGGTGACGATTAACCTCGGAATACTTAAGACAACTGTTAATTATTTTCTACAATCGTTTTTCTTACGAGTAAGAAATTATTATTTTGTTCTGTTATATTTGTTAACTTTTTCTAGTACTTATTATTACCCTCTCCCTGTATATTTTATGGTAAGTTCCATGTTTAATGTTGCCCGTTTTTTTTTTATAATATTATGCAAATACTTATACAGGGTGTCCGGAAATGTCATGTCAAAAATGAAGGGGTATATAGGAGAGCTCAAAATAGTTATGTTCATTTCCAAGTTTAAACTGATATTCAATATGCCCGGATTATACAGGAGCACACGAAATTATCCATTTAAATTTAGACATCTTTGACAGCGTTGCCATATTTGGCATTTTTATTTCATAGTTCGATTCCTCTCTCAATTTACTAAAAAAAGGTATACCATATATCAACCGATATCTTGTACCGTTTTTGAGAAAAGCGAATTTTATTAACAACATACATATATTGTATCAAAAATGCGATATTAACATTTTTGCAAAAATCTTGGAAATTGAGATGACTGTCAACAAATATGTATAATTAGCAGTTAGATATTTGTCATAAATTATTTTGACACCATTTGTTGATTCATGGAGGATTTTAGCTATGAAGAATTTGCAGATATTCATCGAATGTACGAACTTGCACAATGTAATGATACTGAACATGTTCGGATTTACGCCAACCGCTTTCCAAATAGAATAGAATTTGCATATTTGAAGTGACGAACACCCCCATGCTTATTATTCAGATAAAACACTAACAAGAATTTATCATTGAAACATGGATGAATTTGAAACTATTTAGTGGGACCACATATCATTGATGACGCTTTAAATGGGATAACTACCTATATTTACTGCAACACCTTAACCCGTTATTGGAAGGCGTCCCTTTAAACATTTGAAATAACATATGGCTTATGCCCGATGGTGTACCAGTAGGGCAGTAAGTGCTTAGTTAAATACCACATTTCCCGATCGATGGATCGGTCGAGGTAGTCCTTTTCCGTGGCTGCCTCGGTGTCCCGATCTTAATTCTCTCGATTTTTGTCTTTGAGGCCATTTTAAGTCTTTTTTATCAAACTTCTATAAATAGTAGAGAACAATTATTAAATCGCATAATTACATACGCCGACATCATTAGAAATGATCACCACATGTTATTTTGAGTACAGTAGAGGTGTTTGAGCAAGAAAATGAATTGAAAGTTCAAGGTGCACATATTGAACATCTTACTTTCAGTTCTCTTTTTTCTTTTAATTCTATAGAAATCAAGATTTTTACAAAAATGTTAGTATCACATTTTTGATACAATAAATGTATGTTGTTAATAAAATTCGATTTTCTTAAAAACGGTAGAAGATATCGACTGAAGTAGAATATACATACCTTTTTTTTTAACAAAGTGAGAGAGGAATCGAACTATGCCAGAAAAATATCAAATTTGGCAACACCGTCAAAGATGTATAAATTTAAATGGATCATTTTGTCTGCTCCTGTATAATTCAGGCTTATTGAATATCAGTTTAAATTTGGAAATGAATATTACCATGAAATTTCATTGTTGTCGTGGTAACAACTTAGAAGCTTTAATGGAATTTGTTTTTCAAACTTCTTTCTTTGGAGGCGAATAACTCCACAACGAAGCCCGATAGATTTTTTTTTTTATGAAATACAACGACTATTTTGAGCTCTCCTCTCTGCTCTCCTGTACACCCCTTCATATTTGACATGACTTTTCCGGACACCCTATATATTCTTATAATGTAAAGAGTGCAGTTCTGTTATAAGAAGGCAACGCTTGTGTTACTTTTTGTTTGAATAAAATTACATAAAGTGTAATTTTACACACAATTTTTATGAGTGAAGCATCTAAATATGCCTTCTATGGTCCATTTAAAAAAATATACTTTAGTATAAATCAGGACATGCTGTATATTCTTTTTTTTTAACCGCAGGGGTATTTATAAACGGGTATCTTAAAAATTGCGAAAGTAAGTTCAAAAATAAACCGGCCTCCTTGCCAAGAGGCATTTGACACTACCATTTCACTGCCAAAGTAATCGGAACAGTCCGCTAACATCAAGAAATACTTCTCGGCACCCAAGAAATTTCTTTTGGACCGACGAGCGTTTTAAACACATGTTTCTGGACTGGATCAGCAACAGATGACATGTGTTCAAAAGCAATCAGAACACTAGGTTATAGTATATATGGTGTTTATTTTTGTTTGTGTTTGTCGGTTCAAATGCATTTCACGGTTTTAATTTTCATAATGGTAAATGCAAAACGACAGGTGTATAACCGTAATTTTGTTATTTACTGTATTACTTATATTTCTAATAGTTTTTCATTATTGGTATTATACTACATTTAAGACTCTATAAGAGCGTTACACAATTGTTACAATATTCAAAATTTGATTAATCCCTTAATCTAATTTTAGATTTGTTTTGTTTGAAGAGAAAATCAGCTTTTCGTATACAGGGTGTTTCTAAATTAGGGTTCCAAACTTCTGCTGCGTTTACAACTCATTAAAATAAGCCAAAAAGTTCCTATTAACATGTGCCCTAAAACGCACTCTTAGGTAGTTATATGCCCTTAAAAGGGCTCAAACAAAACTGTTTTTTTTCTGTTATTGACAAAACGGTCGCAAATAAATAGAAAAAAATTTATGGGTCTTACATAACTTTTTACGTTAAATAACATGGGCTACTCCGTTTTTCGACATGCAAATCATATGCGTCCCAGGTGGGTCGGTGATGGGGGTTTTCGGCCCGTAATTTTTTTTATTTCAATTTTTTTACAATTTTCTCTACAGATTTATAAAATCTTAACAATTTTACGTAAAAAATATTATCTTTGTCCAAATCGATATTTCCAATGGTTTTAGAGTAAATTGGGTTTGAAAATTCAGTAACATTATTTAAATAAATTGCAGTTATGAAGGATCCGATCATTTAATAAATAATTTAGGACATAAACTAAGACTATTTAAATTTAGAATTACACTTACTAATTAAAGAACTAATTACTACTGCAGACAATAGCTAAATGTGACAGAAAATAATGGGATTAAAATTAATAATAATAAGTTAAATTACAAGAACTGCTCGAAGTGACCACCTTGCATTTCGATGCATAATTTAGCTCGACGCTTCAATAATTGGCGAACTTTTTGGAAAATTCTAGTTGTTTCCCTTATTTCCATGCACGCGGTTTCAATTTCCTCCCGTAGTTGCCGAATAGTCTCAATTGGAATTTTATAAACCATTGCCTTAAGTTGACACCACAAAAAATAGTACAGGGGGTTAAGGTCAGGGGAACGTGGAGGCCAAGGAACAGGACCTCCTCGGCCTATCCATTTTTCTCCATACAACTCATTTAAGTGTTGTCTTACATTATGTAGGTTAATGAGGTGGCGCCCCGTCCTGCATAAACCATATGCTTTGGCGTTCAATTAAAGGGACATCTTCTCAAAGTCCTGGCAAGTCGTTAACTAAAAAATTGTAATAATCCTCACAATTCAATCGATTATGCAACACAAACGGTCCGATTAGCCGATCGCCTAAAATGCCTGCCCAAACGTTGACGGAAAACCGAATCTGATGTCTGGACTGAAATATGCTGTGTGGGTTTTCATCAGCCCACTCATGAGCGTTATGAAAATTGACATAATCATCTTTACTGAAGCTTGCCTCATCCGTAAACAAAATAAGAGATGCAAAATTCGGAATCCGCCTCGATTTTCGCAAAGACCATTGGCAGAATTGCCGACATGATTCGTAGTCATTCGGATTTAAAGCTTGACACGCTGGATATGAAAAGGATGAAGTAGTTGTTCGCAAAGAATTCGCCAAACTACGGAAAAACTTATGTTATGCATATGTGCGACACTGTCTCTGCCACGATCATATACTCTTGGTTGGAACGAACCATTTTCTCTTAAACGTTGATGGATCCTCTGAAATACCTGTCGAGAAGGAAGTCTTCTATTCGGGTATGCTGCCGCATACAGACGCCTCGCTTCTGATGCATTTCCAGCCGCACGGCCGTACATAAAGTGCATATCTGCCATTTCCGTGTTTGAATATGACTCCATTTTATGAGTTGCAATAATGTTGTATACTTAAATTTTCCACTCACCACTTTTACTAATTAAACACTGCAAAGCTCAATTGACAGTTTATCAATAACTTAAATTGTTAAGCGTTGTGGCAACGTCAGTCTTTTATTTGCCATGGTAAACAGATTTTTGTAATTTTTGGCCTAATAACTTAAAGAGCAGAGTAATTTTCAAACTCAATTTACTCGAAAACCATTGGAAATATCGATTTGGACAAAGATAATATTTTTTACGTAAAATTGTTAAGATTTTATAAATCTGTAGAGAAAATTGTAAAAAAATTGAAATAAAAAAAATTACGGGCCGAAAACCCCCTTCACCAACCTAAATGGGACGCATATGATTTGCATGTCGAAAAACGGAGTAGCCCATGTTATTTAACGTAAAAAGTTATGTAAGACCCATAAATTTTTTTCTATTTATTTGCGACCGTTTTGTCAATAAAAAAAAAAAAAACAGTTTTGTTTGAGCCCTTTTAAGGGCATATAACTTCCTAAGGGTGCGTTTTAGGGCACATGTTAATAGGAACTTTTTGGCTTATTTTAATGAGTTATAAACGCAGCAGAAGTTTGGAACCCTATTTTAGAAACACCCTGTATTAAGGCCGAGAATTTCAGACAATTGTTAATGTCTCGGAAAAGGTGAAAATGCAGAAAGGCATTAAATACAATAATGTATTACAATTGAATGTTCTCTCTAGCGGCATTAAAACCGGATCATGTTTCTGAAAACAAAGCAGATCACCACCAGACACTGTAAAAATGTAACTATAGTATATTACACTACAATGGCAGAAAAGGAGCATTAGTTGCCCTCGGATATTAGCAGTGGCGGCTCGCCAGGTGACGTAAGTGACTCACCGCTTCACCTAAAATTTCCGTTCGGTTGTACAATTTAAAATTATTTTTAATTTTATATAAATTTTAAAATTTAGGTATAATTAATTCTATATTGAAAATGTATTGTATTTGCGCGAACATCACCCTCGTAGCACACAACGTATAGCATAAGCAATGTAAGCAAGTGAATCGAAATCAGTTTGTATTCCGCTTCACTTCGTAGCGTTGTTTACAGCTGCCAACACGGGAGTAAACTATGGCGTGGGGGAAAGAGTGACGCAAAAATTGAAGTAGTATCACCTTATCACCATCGCCACCGCCCGTCGCCACTTTAAACAGTGTACACGATGCGTCACCCAGTGCACGATTATAACGGTTGTTTGTTAATATTTGTTTTGTATCAATAATTGTAGAAATATTCCTATGTTTCCAGTAAGTATGAATTTTATTGGAAACGCCATTTTCCAATTAGCAAATTGAGGACAAAACGGCTTTTTTAAATTGCGAGAGACCTGTGCCGTCTTTCGATATGGAAAAAAGCGGGAAATTAAAAGACAAAGTGTACGTTCGGAAGTATTTACGTACGTATTTAATTGTGGGTATAAAGTCGGGCGTGTGGAATAAGGAGAGATTTAACAACGTTCTTTGGAACATATTCGGTGTGCGTTAATGTTCGCAGAATTAAGAAGAAACCTGTACCTACCTGTCATTAAGTCCACGAACCGAACTATTATTTCTATTTTTTATAAAATCTAAATCTTTCTTGCGAACGACAGTGTTTCGGTAATATTACAAATGCTACTAAAAATTTCTAGATTAATTTAAAGCCGATTGACCTTGAAAATTTGAAAATTTTCGCCTTTTCTTTTTATTGTTAATTAATCAATGAATATGATTTACATATTCTCAATGTCACGAGCCGTCACGGGATATTAGCCACTAATAGCTGAGGGCTACTAATGCGTTTTCTGCACGTGTGACACAACTGTGTTTCACCTAGAATTAAACAATACCAAAAAAAAAGTAAAAATATAACAAAAATCGGTAATTTCATAAATATACTTACACACAATTTAATAATAAGCGGATTTGCCGATTTATTTATTATAATAATTAATTTTAATTAGCATAGTTATTGATAGTAGTACCAGAATTTGTAGATATTCGGTAAATGTAAATGCTAGCAGCATTGTGACTTATGTCTATAGATGAAGTTGATGGTTCATTGGAATAGACCTTTTTAGTAGTGACGTCACATACGCCAAATAATAGGCAACCTCATAGTGCACATTGTCTTGAAGAATTTCCCAATATTTTTACTAGATCGAGTTTCGATCTTATGTACTTTGGACGTAAGTGCCAAAAAAATGTCTTCTTTGTCATGACCTTAAATATCGCGATAATCTGGCAATATAATATTAGAAATATTTAAGAAGTTTCAAACTTCAAGTGACAAACTGAAATAATGACAGAATTTACATATTTAAATTTATAGAACAATATTGACTTTTATAGTAGTTAATAAATTAAAATTATATCAATGTTACTGAGCATGCGCATTAAAGATAATCTCATGTAAGTGAAGTAGCTTCGCAGCAGGATATCATTCAAGAAAAGTTTGGTTATGGTTAAGAATACGTCTATAATAAACCACTTGAAGAAAAAAAACACTCGATAAACACACTGACACAGCACAACACCAAGCAAAACAACAAAAATACTTAATAGAAATAGAAATTTTCTTCCGGGAGATGCAGAGACGCCTGAATTTTTGTCAGTGGTTGTTAAAGTCACAACATAATCCAGAATTCTCACTAGAAACACACTTTGGACCGATGAGGCTACGTTCATAAGGCGAGGAGTAGTGAATTTTCACAATATTTGGTCACAAGAAAATCCTCATGAAATTCGGACAAGATCTTTTCAACACGAATATTCTGTGAAAATGTGGCTCAAAATAATTCGCAATACAGTTTGTGGACCTTTCTCCTTACGACCCCATCTAAATTCCCAATCATTTCTAAACTTTCTAGAAAACCATCATTATTAGAGAATGTTCCATTAAATATACGGCAAAATAGCTGGATACAAATGGATGGTGCTCCTGCGCATTTTAGGAGAGTAATACAAGAATGGCTTAATGAAAATGATATCGGGTGATGGATAGGTAGAAGACCAAATGCCAAAGTCAACCATAATGGTGCAGAGGGTCCAGTGTCTTGGCCAACCAGATCGCCAGATCTAAACCCCTTGGACTTCTGTGTTTGGGGTTACCTATCTGAAAAGTAAAGTTTACTCTACTCCAATAGATACAAGACTACAACTGCTGCAGCGAATAGAAGACGGCTGTAATGAATTAAAAGAAAACCACCACATGATATTAGCTTCAATTAATTCCATTAATAAGATGTCAGAAATGTATCAATGTGGATGACATTTTGAACAATTGTTGTAAATACGTAACGTTAATTTTGTTTCTTGTTTAGTTGTTGTTACTTGATAAATGTATTTTTATTATCATTTTGATTTGAATTGTTATTATTTGTAAAGATAGCGGATTTGGCCTCCAGGCGAAACTAAAACATACTAAGAGTACTACCTCGCAGGTGATGTGGAAAGAATTTTGTTGATCTGCTTATAAATTGCACTTACTTTTAAGCATAAACATAAATATTCTTGTAATACTTATTATCGTTTGAAGTGTCTGCCACAAGGGGATTGTATTGGTATGAATAACTTGAGAAAGGTGAATCTTAGAGAAAAAATTGACATTTTTTTACGTATTTGGTGCGTTAGAACATAAATCCGTTACAATAACTTGTAAAAAATACAGTGGCGTAGTTTTTTTTTATGAAAGGGAGTAATCCCTGTCCAGTTGTACACCACTGGTTGAACCTTTAGATCTAATATTTTAGGGAATGCAAAGCCTACTGTCATACATTATCTGTACCAAATTTTATTGAGATCAATTAATAGATTCCTGAGATATAAACAATAAATAATTTTTTTACAGCTTCAACACCCTGTATCTCTAAAACGATGCCTTTCCAGAACTATATTTACAAGGCAAGCAATTACTATTTTAAAGAGATCTATCTGCCTTCGAAGTTTCCTGCATAAAATTTGGGCCACCCTGTATAAACTTGTTTTTATGTTTTTTCATATATTTTAATATTCTTAAACCCAGTTGGAAATTTTTTTTTTTTTGAATATGTGAGATATTTTGTTTTTTTTTCTATTAATTTTGTTGTAGATAACATTTTTCAAGTTACATATTTAATGTTATTTAATTTTTTAATTTATGGTTATATAAGGGCTATTTGCGATGACCTCCATAATAAAAAATGGTCAAAGAATAATACCTCACGGGTGACGGGGAAATGGATTGTTATTTATTATTTAAGAGCAGATTAATAAAATAACTAAGTAGTTGCACAAATATTTATGTTTTTTATAAAATCTGAATGAAAGTCCTTCTCGTAAACATCAGTTTTTTGATAATAAGCCAATAAAAATTTCTAGATTCATTCAGTCCTTTGACCTTGAAAATATAAAAATATTTGCCTGCGGCGCTTTTTTTTCTTTAGTCCCCTAGTCACCTACTCACAATGTCACGAGCCGCCACTGCAGTGTACTGATATCTGATATATATCTGTATATGTCTTTAAGTTACTATTATTATTTTTTAAGATATAAAGTATTTTGCTTTGATTTCCTCAATTACATTACTCCATTCGATGCCCTTATCAGGTAAATAATGATTTCTAAAGATCCTTCCGCCACACTGACTGTTCGACATCGTCCCAGAGGTCCAGGTACGCGCCGAATTTCCCATTTCGCCCCCGGCACTTTTTACGGTCCCATTGGCCGACCTGCCGAGCAGAACCCATGGGCGCGCGCGCACGCGTCCTGCCCGAAAACAGTCACATCGCAGCTGGTCGCGCTTCCTAGGCCAACGTCGTTTCGCCGGCGCGATAAAACACACACGTCCGAGTGTTTTTGTTTTTATTCGCGCCCGATCGCGATTTTCGAAAAATCGAACGGCTACCGGGTTTCGGTTGACGATCCTCATATACAGTGCGTTCGTACGGGTCTGTGCGTGTTTTAGTTTGTTCTTTTCGACTGTTTTAATTGCGGGTGTGAAGCGGGGCGCCCCGTTAGGCCAGGGGTGAGTGTAGAGGGGTGGTGTGTGTGTGTATCTTTGTGCCTGTCACGTAGCGTGGAGGTTAGACTTTTTATTCGGGGATTAGTTCGTCTATAAATATATAAAATCGATATCGCCCCATATATGTGCTAACACTATTAGGTAAGTTTCTGTGAAATATGTAGTTTATCTATATTTCTTCCTATGTTGTCTTCTACTCGTAGTATTAGGGGTGGTTTCTCATATTATGCCCTTGCATTTTATTCATTCAACGAGTAAGTATTATCGTGAAATTTATAAATAATATTCTTAGTGCTTTTGGTGTCTTTTCGGTATTTGAAGTGAGTCGAATATAATTTTTTATAGAAACACTGCAAGCAAGGCAAAAACTTATTAAAAATCATTTTTAATATGTGGGGACTTATGCCGAAATAGTTTATTATTAACTTTCGTTAAATACGTGAATTATTTTATATTTATAAAATTAAAAATACGCTAAATGCAAGTAAGTATAAGTATGTCGAAAATTGCGCAGGCGATGAAATAAAATTTTAAAAAATTTTTACATACGACGGTACCTTGTGGCATTCATGCCACTCTTGAAAATGGCTTTTAATAATATTTTCTACTCGTGTATGAAACGGCATAAACGAGAAAATTGTGGCAATTTTCTATTATTTTTCTACTTTTTATTTATTATTATTATTTTTTTCGACCCATTAAAATTCAAAATAATTTACAACATTAAAGTCCAATGTGGACTTATGCCTACATTTATATGACTTTATAATGTAGTTTCCTACGTGCATGCAAAATGACATAAGCGAGAAAGACGTAACAATTTTCATGAATTTTTTTACAACTTTTCAAACAATTTTTAGCATAGTCCTCATCAGGGACTTATACCCTTTAAAAAAATGAACACTCACTTTTTTCTTTGCAATAAGCTTTAATTTATTCACGAGAAAAACGTTAACCAAAACGTAAAATTTTCCGCAGCTTTTCCAAAGCCCTATTTCCTTTAGTCCTTAGTAGGACTTATGCCAATGTTTTTTATGAGCTTTTCGAATATAATGTCATATTTCTAATTGGCATAAATGAGAAATATGTTGACAAATAAAGATGTTTTTCACATTTTCTTACAGTTTTCCATTTTTAGGTCCCTTGCGACACTTATGCCAAAAAAATTTTGTGATAAAATCGATAAGTACTTCTCTTAAACTTACGAACATGGCATAAGTAAGAAATACGTCGCTGTACACCGAGCTGTACACATTATTTTTTTGAAAAGGAAAAGTGAATTTTCACAAAGGTGTCCCGCAGCCCATCTTTTAAATTTAGTTTATTGTCGAGTTTATTGTACTTGTCTCTCGGTTACCTTTCAGTACTCTCAGAGACATAAACGAGAAAGACGTCGTCGAACTTCAGTCTAATATCTCCCGGTCTATCTAGGGCTAGGGTCTAGGGTATTTATAATTAGAAAACAGAGATTGAAATTGCTGATAAAATGTATGCAAGGTGTTAACAAAATTGTAAAATGTTTTAAAAAGAAAAATTTCTAAAAACATAAGAGAAGTTTGAAATGGGGCATTATTACTTAAATTTGCACGATTTGAATATGGCGATGATAAATAATGTAATAATTTTCGCAAAGTTTTCGAGAAAATTGCAAAAATGATTTTTGAAAAATATACGGGTAAATGAATTGGAGAGGTTTAACATTTTTCTTTTTCTTTATGAAAAAATTAGATTAGGCAACTGTTTACCTTGAATCAATCAGGCTTTATATCTCTTTAAAAATTAATTACGAGCTTTCTTAAATACATATCTCTAATTGCGTTGCAGTATTCTCGAGAGCCTCTTCAATTCGTTATTGTAGAACTTGCAAGTTCTACAGACTTATTAGATATTAGATAATAGTTTGGAAGGTTCAAAAGCCGAGACAAAAACAGATTTTTTTCTTTTGAAAACTTTAACTTCTTTTCTTATTACAATACTTTTTTACACTTTTTTAACACCCTGTACGTGTTACAGTTTTTTTTTTTCACTTTAATGATTACTTATAAAAATTATCAGATTTCCGGAAATCACCCTTTTTTTAATAATTAGTGAGGTTAAAGTTAGTAAAATAAATTTCCCAAAACTTTAAGGTCACTATTCGCTTCGTTATTAGGTAAATTAGTGCAAAAAAATTAGGTGATGAAAAAATAAGGCTTTTATGGACCATGAGCCTATCGTTTTTAATAATTTTTATATTTTTATCGAATCGTAAACGACAAACGTATACCTACATCAATATATTTTAAATTTCATAAACTACGTTGTTTTGTTACTACTGTTAAATTGTCATGTCATGTATTTTTATGCATTTTTACTGGAAATACAGGGTGATTCACAAATGGTGACCAAAAATAAAATCTCGTATACTTTGATGAAATTTTTCTTCGTTAAAAAGATACAGAGTGTTAAACTTCAAAAAATGATTTTAATTTTTTTAAATAATTTAAAAACTAGGAAGTGAAATAATATGAAATTGGGTAAATGTATTTATGTAAACAGTGTCCAAAACATGAGGGCTTTTCCTAAAATTTACATGGTCAAGTGATGGAGATACAGGGTATCGTGGCATATTTTTCTAAATAAAATAGTACGCCACTGCTTTACGGTAACAACCATGATATTTTCGGATTCGTCTTTCAATTTTCTACAAATTACTATTCTCTTATGTTCCTCGAAAAAAAAAACTTTGATATTCTGAGCAGTTAGAGAAAGATTAAATATTGCTTTTCATCATATTCAAGCAACAATAAATTTCGAACAAATTACATTTTCGTTACTAAAAAAATCTCGGGCCTGTGTTCGTGGAAATGGAAATATTTTTGAGCATTTGTTCAAATAAAATCATTAAAATGATGACTAATGTTATTAATTTCTTTATTCGAATAAATAACTGAATGATTAGTGCTTGTCATGTCATTTAAGTAAAAGTGTTTTCAGTTGGTTTATTGGTTGGTTAATTTTCAAAATATTTAAAAAAAAATTAAATTTTGGAAATCCGTTTTTGTTTCATTCCAGCCTTGTATGAAGTGATATTGGAAAAAGAAGAACACTTTCTCATGACAACTTTTGCCCTCTGTACATAGCATAATCAATTTTTACATTAACGTTTCGTCTTTCCAGCACTGCATCGTCAACTTAATTTTGTTAAATACGGCCCTGGAAATTCATCTTCAATGTATTCGTTTTAAATTTATTTAAATTTTTTATTTAGATGACTATGTTTATTGAATTATCGTATACTGTAATTGTCGTTAGACCCTGTGAAGTACACCTAGTTATTTAAACTATTACAAAATGCGAGACAAAATGTGACAAGGTAATTTCAAAAATATGTAGACAATTTGTTGTTTTTTTTTTATCCGTAAATAACGAACAAATTAAAATAATCCTCATTAGTATAATTTAAACGATCCCCAGGTAATTTTATTTAAATTTTCAACAGAAACTATTATAGACTTAACAATAATTTGACAACTAACTTGACAAGTGTCAAGTTATTTTATTTTTATTGGAGTGTTTCTGGTCATGGCCAATTTGACAACAGGTCATACGAGAAAAAATTTCCAAAAAAATAGTAAATTGCAAATATCTCTAAAAGTAGTAACGGCAACCGTAACTATGCATATATGGCTTGAAATGAAATTTTAATCTGCATAGGATATAGTAAAAAAATCCATTTAAGTTAACAAAGTTTGAACATATCAAAAGGTAACAACAAAAATGAAACACCTTGTATAAAATGTTTTAATTTATTGGTATACCATAATTTAGTCTTATCTATGCCCTTTACAAGTACCAAAAGTCCACTTGATATCACGCTCCTGAAAAAAGTTACTATCATCTCCTCGGACTCTTGCATCTGTCAAATTTTGTCTTTACAAATTAATATCTCAAAATCTATAACTCCTAGGTATAGGGAATATTTAAAGTGACCTCAAATTTCGCATAGAATCTGAAACTGCAATAATATATAGGGTGTCCCATTTAAAATAAGAAAGTTAATGTCGACTTCCGGTATAAACGCAAGTGCCATAAAATTCTAAATATTTTAGCTGTGTTGGCCGTACTACCTTTGCTAGGTTACTAAATTTTTAGATTTATCGGATCAGTACTTTCCGAGATATCGATAGTGATAAATGTTTTTACTAAGTACAAATGATCAAAAATATAACAAGTATTATGGCATTATGCAAAACAAACTTTTTAATATTGAAAAAAAATCCTAATACATATTTAGTTAATAATAATAATGTAGATATGTATATTTAAAGATGACAATATTAGTAGAAGTAGTTTTTTAAAAATATGGTATTTTTAGTAATTAGTCATCGCGATTTACTACTACAATAAAATTAGGTTTAATATTTAAAAAATGAAACATATAAAAAAAAGAATTCGAAAAAAAAGTCCACTCTAGAACCTGTTCCATAAATTTGCATATGGAGACTATTTCTTTGAGAATTTAAACTAAAAACGCCTCTAATTTTTGAAAAGTACTTTTTTTGGTTTAAAAATCAAAAAACTCAAAAAATTAAAGTGTATTATTTTTATACTTTTTTTTTAAATAAAACTGCATCTCAAAACGAGGAAAATTAAAAACAAAAGTTTATGATACCTTTAGTTTTTGCCAAGTTATTTACAGGTATTTGAAAATTTTTTACCCAAAATATTCAAAACGCTCATAACTAGATTTCGGGACTCGGTCGGATGATCATAGCCGTTGTGTCGGCCTTTCGCTACAGCGCTTCGTACAAAACCGATAATAATGGGAGTTATTGGCTTCGCGTTTGCTTTGTGTATACGTGTTTAATATTCTAATAATGACGAACGTGCCAAGGCCCTTTCGCTGATAAAGTATGCAAATTTATTTATTTTTATTTATACCTACCTGTTTATTTATTTGTTAACGATGGACACGCCTATGACTAGCCGACGAAAACCCCAAACTCATAACTTCTTGAAGGGCGAATTTGAAAAAAATCATGAAATGGGTACTAAAATAATACCAAAAAATTTGGAAAATTAAAAATGGTCGGGTCACGACACGACCTCAGTGATTTAGCATGAAATGCCCCTTGCACACAACTTTAGGACGTTTTAAACTACAAGGATGATAGAATATCATAAAATACCACACTAGGATAGATCGAATAAAGTAAAAATTCGCTAAATTGTCAGTCACATAAATCGATTTAAGTAAAGCGGCAGCATTTTTACGTATCCTTTCGCAGTATCCACGGAATACATTTACTTGCGAATCACCCCGTTAAATTTTTTAGTAGCAAACACGGAGAGTAGTTTTTTTACAAGTTCCAATTAGCACTGAACTTGATAGCGGTTATGAAATGTGAGCAACAGTCTCTTTATATCTCCTCCGAGTTAGGTTAACACGGAATGCTGGTTACCTACTCCTTTCACGTACGCCGTACAACATAATATCCCAACCTTCGCCTCGCCGAGGCTCTTAACATAAATATCACGAATATCGGATAACAGATTTTTATTTTTTACGCACCTGTTTATTTATATTTATAGAACGGAGTGTCGCTTACATGACATAATTCCCTCCGCGACAACTGGGTTTCGTCGTTCCGTCGTCCCCACACCGCTACCGTTCGGCGGCAGCGACAGGGCGGCACGCCGCGCCGCTTCTACGGGGCTTCCGTGTAAAGTAAGCCAAGTAGGCTATTGGTTGTAGGATTTTAAAAGGAACTATGACGTTCAAGATATTTTATTACACGAATCGTTCAAATGGTCATTTTAGATGAAAAAAGCGCGGAGTGCTATTAAATTAGAGGGTGGAAATTGTAGGTAGGGGTGAAAATGCACCCCTTTCAGTTTTTTAATTGTTGCTCGAAAACGAAGCAAAATTTCGCTATAGTTCATAGGAAAAATTATTTAGAGAACTGAATTTCCCATTGAAATGGCTTATTTAATTAATTTAATTAATATTTATTTACTGAATACTACAAACAATGTGTAAATGTCGATAAGTTGACGTCATCGGTAAGTAAATAGCAAGTGCGACATATACAATAACGCGTTTCGACAGTGCAGCTGACTGCTTTGGTTATTAAATGTGTGGAGTGGTGTCAATAAGCAGTACGATACCTTATACAGTGTAGGAAAGTACCGATGGTCTATCAGAAGTTACGTGAGAGCGATAAAGTAAGCCATAGTTAACGCCCATTTCGCCCTTCCACAAATAAAATTCACTTCTTATTTGTGGAAGGGCGAAGATCCTACTTAAGATCAATTAGAAAATTCCGTGACGAAGGGAGGAATATTTATTATCTAGACGAAACTTGGGTCAACGAGGGATATACTGTAACAAAAGTATGGCAAGATAAAAATGTAAAAAGTTTTCGACAAGCATTTTTGGATGGACTTTCAACAGGGTTCAAGGCACCTTCAGGTAAAGAGCGAAGATTAATAGTGACACATATAGGTAGTGCCAGTGGTTTTGTAGATGGCGGTTTACTTTTATTTGTATCTAAAAATACAGGTGACTATCACGAAGACATGAACGCAGATGTTTTCGAAGAGTATTTTACACAGATGTTGGATCTTATTCCTCCGGGGTCTGTAATTGTCATGGATAATGCCAGTTACCATTCACGGCAGACCGAGCGGACGCCTACGACTGCTTGGAGGAAAGCCGATATAATTCAATGGTTATCCGGAAAAAACTTCTTTTGAAACAAATATGGTGAAAAAGGAACTTTTGACACTTGTCAATCTTAATAAAGATCAAGAAAAAATATGTTATCGATGAAATGGCAACAAATCGCCAAATAACGGTACTACGGTTACCACCTTATCACTGTGAACGTAACCCAATCGAATTAGTCTGTGCGCAGGTAAAAGGAGATGTAGCGCGAAATAATCGACGTTTAAATTAAGTGACGTGAAAATTTTGTTAAAAAATTCCTTGGAACGAGTAACTGCAGATAACTGGCAAAGATGTATACATCATGTACAAAAAGGAGAGGAGAAAATGTGGGAACTCGATAATTTAATTGACGTTACTGTGGAACCTATCGTTATCAATCTAGGAGACGAAGATAATTCATCAGAATATTCAGAGGATGAATTTTAATATACCTACTTTTTTATTTTCTTTATTGTACATTTATACAACACTACATTTACTCACCATAATTAGAATTTTCAAAATACATATATTTTTGTGTGGAATAAAAGTCTATTAATTAAATTTAAATAAATATTTTTCATTTCTAAACAGACTATAGATATCTATAAATCACATTTTCATACCTTTTTGCTTTTATTCCCCTTACCTCTGCCGAATAAAATAAAATGCTTTTCGAAAAACTCCGCAATCATCATGGAATTCGGTAAATTGTCTGATTGGGCTTTAGCATAACATTGTTCCGTCATGTTACAAATATTCTTAAGAATTTTTAAAAAACTAAAAACTAATTATGATTATTTAAAATAACAAATTTAGATTCAAAATATTATTTAGGTAGTTAATAATATTATGCTACCCGAGGAAAGCTCACTTGAACTAAACGTCGAAAAAATACCTACATAAATATTATACCTGCACATACTTAATTATTTTGCTACATAGGTGCATATTTAGGTATACCTACATAATAGAATGGATACCAGTTAATAAATATAACAGCACATCAGTATCGTTATCGTATCGTATGTAAACTAAAAATAATAAATGTTTTTAAGAAGTAATAGGACCGACATCGTTTTCTAATGTGAAGCGGCCAGTTTACTTACCGATGACGACAGGATGCTCATCTCCAAATTTCAACGTACGATTTAGTCAATTTTCGAGTAGAATTTTTCACAAAAGATTGTATAATTAATAATTTCAAATAAGTCCATATTTAAATATGTGAACTAATATAAAAAAACCGGCATGTGCAAGAGGCCTATTGACTAGCAGTTGTACACACTGCGAACCTACAGATCTCGGACATCGGAGATATTGCGCGACAAATTCGGGTAAAGATGCGTACGCGTTCAAAAATGTACTGTGTGTAAACTATGTAAAATATAATTATTATATATAGCAAATATATCGTATTATCCTCGCGAAGATTTGTATCCTTTATTTAAAATCAGTAAATCATGTGAACTGGTAAAACAACGAGAATCATGTTAATTTAGTTCTAAAGAAATGAAATGACACCGCGCCCATCTCTCGTCAAGTCAAAGAAAATGCAATTTTGAAGGTTCTGTGATAGAAATTACATTATTACTCACTGTTCTTAATCTCTATTTTAATAATTTTACAAAAGTTTTGCACTATAACTAATTTTTTAGATATTAGGTTTGCTTAGAAATATTTATGTTCCTTTGTTATTCCGTACAAATGCTTTTATCTCAAGTAGGTATTACTAATTATACTAATCAAGTAAAGAAAACTTTATGTAACCCTAAATTTTGCTGGGTAATGATTACGATGTTTTTATAAACCATTAAATATATTAAAAGGATTTATTAACTGTATTTTTTATTCCAATAAATATGTCACAGCTTCCTAGTCTTTTTTAATTAATCTAGTTTTTTAAAAACATTACAAAAAATCATCTGTTGTGGATAATTTATTGTTGATAACAATGTACATGGGATTTAAGAAAAATGTATGTGTTTGAAATCAATTTCGTTTTTATCAAGTCTTTCAAATGTATTCCCTTTTTGCTGTCAGCTGATTGCGACGTTGCCACATTAATCCTCAAGTCAGTCAGAAATGCAATTATTGGTTTCTGTTTCTAATTAATACAGCTGTACTATGGTCAAAACTTACATTAGTTTTACACCAATAATAAGATAATACTGTGTACTATCTTTGGAAAAGTTTTGTTTCACAATTTCTACATTTTTTCTCAGTTATGGGCAAAAAAGAGCCGCGCCGTCCATCTTCGCCATATAAACCTATGTTAAAATGAACAACTTTCAACAACAATATCTCAAAATCTAGATTAAAAAAAAAATTCAAAAAAGTATGACGCACAAAGGGAGCACTGGGTAATACGCTATATACATTTCAAGTACATCTGTGCATTTGAGTAAACCCGATATACCTCCTTAAATACATCCAAATCCTCATAAAAATAAATTAATTTGAAGTTGTTATTTTTTATAGTGCCTATGTAAATAGTACATAAGGGTCAGATTCGGTCTGTACAATTTCAACTACTTATGACAATTTGCGGGTTGCTTAAATATGTGACGTCACATTAAAAGAGTCTATTATGGTTGTTCCGCACAACAAATTTTCAATATTCGCGAATACGAATGCGAATATAAATATAACAAGTCGATATTCGCGAACTTATTCTGTTACTAGCTCTCTACAAGACCTATAACATTACCGACATTTTTTTTTAATAGGACGCTCTATATTTTATATTTTATAGTATAAATAGATAGCCCTTCTAAAAACGAATTCATCTAATAATAATATATAAGTAGGTTATACCTACTTTTTTGTCATAGTTGTCAAAAAATGGAGGAATTAAATGAAAACAATAATTTAGTACTACTTCTCTCATACAATCTTTCAATCCTTCGATAGTGTCTGGTCTGTTCACATACATTTTGCTTTTTAGATAACCCCACAAAAACTCTAGTGAGGTTAAGTCAGGGGAGCGTAGTGGCTATTCAAGCGGCCCTCTTCTGCCTATCAATCGATTTGGGAAAACTTCATTAAGGTAATTTCTTACATCGAGGCGAAGATATCGAGGGGCACCATCTTGTTGGAACCAGACATCACCAGTGGGCATATCGTGCTCATTAGGGTTAGGAAAAATTAATTCCAGGACTGGAATTAGCAAAACATCTAGATAAGTGTCGCCTGTCAAATTACCCTCAAAGAAGTAAGGTCCCACTATTCAATTTCCTATTATTCCAGTCCGAATATTCACTTTTTCTAGCATCCAATGCAGATTTTCTGGGCTCCAACCTAGCTAGTATTTTGCCTTTTCACGGTCCATTTTAAGCAAAAATTTACTTTGTCAGTCAAAATTATGTGATTGTTTCCATTGGGATGTCTTTCAAATAAATTTCCTCACAAAACTGTAATCTTCTGTCTGTGTCATCTGTCCATAGTTCTTGACGTTAACTTTGTAAGGATACCACTTTTAAAACTTCGACAAGTTGCAGTTGTTTGAGATAGATCTAATGGATGAGTGAGGATTTTCAGTAATGGCGAGCATCACATTTTGACGATCATTTTCGCTTCGCCTTCGCCTATAATCTTATAGTCTTTAGAATTATTTATTTAATTTATACCATAAAATATAGATCGTCCTATTCAAAATAATTTCGATAATGTTATAGGTCTGTCAAACATGGCTCAAAAAATGCAGACATGTGACAATTTCTATTTACTAATTGATCTGTTTCAGTGATTTTTTAAAATCCGAACTAGAAAAACATATGAATTTTGTTCCATTATTTTGGGGCACGCTATATATTTTAACATTCTGAAAATAACTGGGAAAATTTTAAGGCCGCAGTAAATATTACAGTAGTTCCCATAACAGAACTTTATTGGCTTATTCTTTTCTTGGAATTCTGTCTCAACAAATATTGTACGGACTGTACCTTGTTTAATGGAGACAGAAAATCGCTAGTTATAACTAGCATCGTTGGTTCGAATTCACAGTCGCTAGAAATTAGTTATATTTTTATATAAATATTAAATGCCCTAAGTACGCACCTGAAATGCTCGTGAAAAATCCGACACCTAGTTACAAAATAACGGCGTTTGGTCCGGCATTTCGGTACCCTTCAGATTGCATTATTGATTTTACCCCCTCCAGAGTCAATTGCACCGCGGGACAACGGAAGGTATCTTGTACTGTGTACACCTAAGGGGAAGCCGTCCAAACACACAGTTTTCCTGCTTGATTTACTCCCTGATTTACATTTTGTTTATTTATAGTGGTGATGGTTACTAAGGCTAAGGCTGTCGTAAAATTTACGTCCCACTTAAATCAATCTCGGGTGTACCGAATTTGATGGCGTTGATAATTTATTTAAATAGTCGCCTACCGGAAGGATAACCGGTACTTATTATTTTTTATGTACGATGTAACGCACGTATGTACGAGTAGGTAGTTAAAATACTTTATCAAGTTTAAATAGTAGAGTTTACATCACGATTTAAGACTGAAAATTAATTATTTTTGGTTGACTATTAAATTAAATACCACAGTGAGTGGGGTAATAAATATGGAAAATAATTTAGTTGTTTTTGTATAATTAACGACGTGTTATTTTAATGTCACCACATTTTTTTGATATCACTGTGGTCGAAGCACCGAACGTTAAAAAATAACATTATATTGTTTCTAAAAAATAAAAAATAAACGTTTCTGAATGATTTATTATATACAGGGTGGGACATTAGTGCGAGAAAGTAAAATAACTCTCTTGTTATTCATAATACAGAAAAAAGTTGTACAGAATCAAAAAACCTAAACGACAAAATGAATTTGAAATACACAGGGCGATGAGTAAAAACGGGACACGCCAAATATTACATTTAAATGGCATACCCTGTATATTTTTAAACATATAGATTTCTGAGGAAAATTCTATATATGGCAATATAAACAGTTTAACATTTTAGTGCGATGTAGAAAATTCTTCGAATTTTGGAAAAAACATGACCTCGAAGAGCTTTCAACTACTAACTCTTGGAGCAAAAATACTTGACAGAGTTATAGACAAATGTCAAGCAAAGACTCCTATATTAGCTAATATCGATATTTTATACAGGGCATTTTTTATAATACGATCATTTTAATAAAGTTAAAACTTGATTTTCTAAAATTTTTCAAATGGAACAACCTGTATTTTATTATTCTATTTTATTCCGATATCAGTCCACTTCAACTTATATTAAGTATGTTCTACACCTAAAATTGTTAGTTTTTATAGCAACATTTCTGGAAAAACCTTTTTTATTATTTTCGGTCGCACGAAATGGCTTTGGAAAAAACTTATCACATTGTGTCAACTTGTCAGGTCCGCTTTGAGTTAATTTTATTAGTTAATATTGTGGTATTCTATAAAATAACATTTGCCTATAACTGTGTCAAAATTTTTTGCTCCAAGTGTTAGTAGTTGAAAGTTAATACAACTTCTTCGGGCTAATGTTTTTTCCAAAATTCGAAGAATTTTCTACATAACTTGGCAACCCCGCACTAAAATGGTAAACTGTTTATATTGGCACATATAGAATTTTCTCAGAAATCCATATGACTAAAAATATACAGGGTGTTCCATTTAAAAAATGTAATATTTGGCATGTCCCGTTTTTACTCATCACCCTGTATGTGTCAAATTGTGTAGTTAAATTTCTTGATTCTGTTTAATTTTTATGTAAACTTTTTTTCTGTATTATGAGTAACAAGGGAGTTATTTTATTTTCTCACACTAATGATCCACCTTGTATTAACTAGTATTAATAAGTAGATACGTTACCAAATGTAAATAACTTTTAATCAACTGCTAGACAGAGAAACTAATGAAAAACAATTCAGTGAAAACATATTGCTTTTCTATGACAACGACGGTGACGTGTTATTTTAAAGTCACCATATTTTTTATGTCATTGTGGACGAGGCGCCGAATGTTTAAAAAAATGTTTTATAGAACTTCAAAATTTTCACATTACGTAGTAATCAATATTGGTATATAGATACACGTTACTAATTGTAAATAAAACTGATTTATGTTTTAAAATAATTGTTTTTGCATTTTTTAAAAACTAACAATAAAAAGTAGGTAATGAAAATACTGAGCTGCTCGACATGAAAATATTTTTTTTTAAATCGTTTTAAATTTTTACAAACAGTTATGTTACTATTTTCTTAAGCAGGGTATGTATTTAATTTGCGAATCTCAGTATCTATGACCTATGGCATTGACCTAGTTTAGTTGAACTATACTACTGTCACTACGTACAGTAACAAGAGACGCGTATATAACGAAATATAGTATGTTCCCACTCTTTTTCTTATTCAGAATCCAATATAAATAATATAGCAACAAAATTAAACTGTAAACAGTTTGAATTTAAGCAGAATACGACCCTGTTCGGAACGCTTACGAAGGGGGCAGCGAAAGTTAGCCTCCGTTGTTCTGTTGACATGCCACATTTCAGTTTTAAAAATCAGTTATCGCCAATTGACTTCACACCTGGTATGATGGTAAACAAACTGTCATATTAATTCGGCGAAATAGGAATTGCGGATTACGTCGTGTCGTCACTGTCTCGTTCTGTTACATTTTTATTTTAGATTTCGAGTGCCTTTTTGTGGAGTAAATAAATAAACTTGGAAAGTTATTTATTTCAGTGTTTAGTGCAAGTACAGTGTATTTTTGAGTTTTAATTTTCAAGTTTTTGGTGTGATATTATGAAAAAGGGAATCAAGAAGAGATGCCATTATTAGAGCTTACTTTTATTCTGGAGAAAACAATTCTGCTGCAAGAAGACGATGTGCCGAATAAGAAAATATTTGTAGGATTGGTTTACATTTAAGAGATTCATAAGGTGCGTAAACAGATTATTTACTTATTTTTGTGCATTTATCATTACTGATTACTGCTTGAATGTTCTATTTGATTACTTCCTTATTGTTTAATAGTTTATCTTATTTAACGAAAATAATTAAATTTTCATTTTTGTGGGATGATAGGGTTCCTGACGAACACCCACTTAACAAAAGTAACGCACCAAAGAGCAGTACCTCACGACTGGTGGTGTGAAAATTTGCTTTTTATTAACCTTTAAATTATGAGATTTGACAACAATGCATAGTCCAGTTTCCAATTATGCATTCACCGAGACTAACGCGCACCTTTGTTTGAGGTCACACAGAGTTGTCCAGCGGCAGAGTATGAAAATTGCTAAAAAAAAAGAAAAAAATAAGTTTTTACCACGAAATTTGAAAAAATAAACTATTGATACATGTTTATAAAGGTCAAAGGTAGCTTCCGTATAAATATAATCTCAATTCAAAGTTACACTCTGTATATTCTTAAAACAAAAAAATGATAATATACCTACTACACGGTGTTAGACAAAGGTAGCATGTACATTAAATAGGTATAAAATGAAGTATTTTATTTAGTTCGTTTAGTGTGTAATTAATTTATAAATTTGTATGTTTTTTTTTACTTTCGTAAACAATTTTTTCTCCACAGAAATACTCGAGTAAGTTATTTTTTTTGTAATAAAATTATGGAGACACTTTCAGTCATCTTACCGAACCTGTTTAACATTTAGTTCTGTTGATTTGAAATAGATGTCACACCAGTAAAAATTAGTTTATGTATGAACAGTTAATTTATTTTTCACAGGCTATCACTTATAAAGGTCCTCTTGATATACCTAAAATGGTTGCGAATCAGAAGGGAGTCAGAATTTTGTATTGATTTAAGCCTTTACCTCTCATTGTAATCATAAGGATAAGCCCAAAAGTCGAAAATATCCAAAATTATACAATCCTTAAACATGGAAAATATTTTTTTTAGAAAACACTATGTTATATTGATTTTAATTCAAAGAGTGAATAAGTAAAATAAATATTACACTCATAAAAATTTTATGCAACATTACACACTAGATCATTAGATATTTCGACGCCACAATGGGTATCTAATGTAAAATTACATAATATGTACACGTAAAGTTACATGAAGCATGTAATTTTACACTTTTTGTGTAATTCACCTAAAGTGTAATTTTACTGAGAAACAGGAGAACTACGTAGTATTTTAAGAAAAAAAATCATTGTTATTATGTAATATTTTTAGAAAGAAAATATTTCTTACATATTTAAATATTTTTTCAAGACAAGTTATGATGTACTTATGTGAAGAAAAAGTAACATTAAATAAATTTAAGATTTATAAATGCAGTAAATGACATTCTCAAGAATAAAATATACATTTCTGAGTTATATCTAAAGATAAATAATACAGAACATAACTTAAACCAGTTAATTAAACAGCTTTCTTAAAATAATAGTACAATGAAAGACTTGGTACAGCAGGTTTAGTTAACGAAGTCATACATTTTTTTAGTGACATCTTTATCCTATAATGTTTAAATTTAAAAATGAGCTACCAAATGCGTTTTCATACCCTCGAAAACTGTATAAATAAAGCTTGAATTAATCTTAGCATTCTTTAAGTATGAGGACTAATTAAATAAATAACATGAATTTATCTAAGACAAATAAATGAGATACATTTTCTTCCATGAACTTGACTTCTAATTTAAAATATTTAAGTATAAGGAAAAACATTCTTCATGTATTTTCGTTTATATGAAGACTTTTTCTGGATTAAAATTTTGCCCTTGTTCCCGCGTCCACTCGTCCAGGCGCATTTTAATTTTTCAACCATTTCGAGAGTAATAGCCACTTCTTGAGAACATTAAACTGAAAACAAAATATGCTGTAAGTGAAACAATAAGTAAATATTAAGCTACAATCTGGATGTCTGTGTGTAAAGGTTGGGCAAAGTTCAATGTGGTTATTATTTATATTTCTCATACTCTTCAATAACTTCAAGTGAAGATATACCGAGAGATTTATATAATTTAAAGTCATATTAATTACTTACCTAATAGACAAGGCGAAAACCTCGCATTCGTGGGAGAAATTTTCCGACTCGATTTTTTGGCATATTCAGATTCGTGAGATGTTCCTTAACATGAAACGACATGATGCCGGCCGGAAATCTGGTGCCCATTTGTTTAAACAAACATTTTTTAAATATATTGTAAAAATAGTTTTTTTCACTCCGGAATTTTTTTTTAGGTTTTTAGGCACATTATAAACAAAAAAGTTCCTATGCACTGTGCCTCTAAAATTGATAGTTTTAAAGTTATAAACAATTTAAGTTGCTAAAAATGTGAAAATTACGATTTTCAACGGCCGATTTCCGGGTTAAAAATTGTTATTTTTTATGTTGCCAGGTACCTAAATTAAATCTTAAACATCCCCCTACAAGATGATGAAGAGTTTTTGGGACTCGCGTTATTCTAAAGCCTTGTTTTTTAATTGTTAATAAAGCGCTATGAGCCGCGCGCGCGCCTCTCTCATACGCGAATTTGTTATTTCTAGCAGCTTCAGCTTATGTTTTATGTCTGAATTAAGTAACGAAGAGTTTGATGCATTACAAAGATTATACCTAAAAATATTAAATAGCAAGGCAAAACAGCCGATGAAGCTAGAAAATTAATTTTCTCTCATTGTAGCGGAATGGGTATTAATTTAATTAAAATACCATGCACTTCCGATGCATTGAAATTACACGTCTTAAGAGCTTCTTTAGAAACGTACATATGAAAAAGTTCCATTTTTCCTCAATATCAAAGTTTGTGTTTCACAGCTTTTGGTTATCAAAATGAAACAGGTAAATTACATATTACCTAAATTTATTACCAAAGGTCCATTACCCAAAGATTTAGTTAAACAATGTAAATGTACAAAAAACTGTAAGACTAAAGCTTGTTCTTGTATGAAAAACTATGTCACTTATGTACCTTTCTGTGGTTGTAACATAGAACAGTGTGAGAATTCTTATGATTGAATAAATGTGTGATAATAATAATAATATGCAGTATTAAATAAATGTTCTTTAATAAAAATCAAATGTATTTGATACTATTGCCCTTTTATTTTTTTCTACACTCTATTCGTACAATTTTGAATTAATTAAATAAAATTATTATGAATTATGAAAATTAAATAATCAAGTTTTACATTATCTTATGAGTAGTAATAGTACTTAGAATGCTAAATTTAAAGAACATAAGTTGAATCCGCTAGACGAAATAGCGAATCCGCGTATGAGAGAGGCGCACACGCGGCTCATAGCGCTTTATTAACAATTAAAAAACAAGGCTTTAGAATAATGCGAGTCCCAAAAATTCTTCAGCATCTTGTAGGGGGATGTTTAAGCTTTAATTTAGGTACCTGGCAACATCAAAAATAACAATTTTTAACCCGAAAATCAGCCGTTGAAAATAGTAATTTTCGCAGTTTTAGCAACTTAAATTGTTTATAACTTTAAAACTATCAATTTTAGAGGCATAGTGCATAGGAACTCTTTTGTTTATTATGTGCCAAAACAAACAAAAAAAAACTATTTTTACAATTTATTTAAAAAAAGTTTGTTTCCGGTTTCCGGCCGGCATCATATCGATTCATGTTAAGGAACATCTCACGAATCTGAATATGCCAAAAAATCGAGTCGGAAAATTTCTCCCACGAATGCAGGGTTTTCGCCTTGTCTATAAGTATTTATTTATAATATATTTATGTAGTTATACTGTGTCATATTATCACGCCACAAATGAATCTAAGCATGCCTACTGTACAACTAGCACAGTTCTCTATACACGCGCGATGTATGTTCAGATCATTTACATATTTTGTGTATAGAAGTCAGTACAAATATGTAAAAAACCTATGTGAATTTTTTTTACGTTTACGCGATTTTTTAAAATTTATGTTAGAAAAAACTTGGCCAATCACTACAGTTGTATTTAAGTAGGTCATTTTTGTAGTAGTAAGGTAGTCGCAATGCTTAAAATACGCAGTTGAACAAGTCAGTATACTTAATTTACATAAATTAAGAATTAATTAGGAGAGGTTAAGCACGTGATAAACCAGAAAATTAATTAATTAACCATGATTCGGATAACTGAATTCTTTTACAGTTTTAAGAATAATAAATCTATTAGCCTCTAACAGTTTTGTAAAAAAAATTAGAAATAAACAACATATGGATGGCATCTTTTATATTGCAGCCGTCTTTTCAGTAACAACGGCTCTAGCATCTGCCCAAAAAATTGTAATATTTTGAAAGAACAAAAGCATTTGTTTCTACATTTTTAGTAGCATGAAACTGTGTAAATACTAAATTTTTGGGGAGGAATATTGATACAAAATGAGATTTTTTAAATTTTTCTGTACTTAATTTTTCAATTTTCGCGCTTAAAAAGTGATCACGTGACGTGATATCACTTATTGAGTTTTGAGGACGTGGGTTCAGAGGTATAAAAATTCCGGAAAAATTGAGCATCAGGAAGAAAACCGTTTTTTTCTCAGAAAATTCGAAAAAAACAAAAAACTTTTGTTAAAATCTAGGATATGAAAGGCTGAGGTTTTATTTCATTTTGTTTTGAATAAAAATAATATTTTGTTAAACTGGTGTTTGAGTTCTATTAATTCCAGATTTGAAAGCATCGCTATTAGAAATAAGTAAATTCTATTAATTTGTTTAAGCTTAGCAAAATAAATCTAGTGTTTTGATCAATTTTTTTGCTTAGGAGAGAAAACCAAAAACGACAGTTTTCTTCCAATATTCCCTTTTTTTCTGATGTACTAAAGGACCCCACACAAAATTAATGGAAATTGGGTCCCGCTAGATTTGGCTGAAGTTGTAATATGTTATAGTTCTCGACATTCTGATGAAAAGTTGTCACGGGCCCAAAGTGATCCTATGGATAGTTTCAGAGATATAGATTTGGCTGAAATTGTGATATGTTATAGTTCTCGACATTCTGATGAAAAGTTGTCACGGGCCCAAAGTGATCCTATGGATAGTTTCAGAGAGATAGAGGGGGGAAGTGTGTGATTGACCAGTAGGTACAATGATTTTGGGATCGCTGAAAATGAATTCTTGGATAGCTTAGCTATCTAAGGTCACCTGGAGGTCAGGTAAAGGTCGTTTCAAGGTCAAACTTAAGAAAAGACTTATTATGAATTTTGATCAGTGAGTGTATAGGTTTTTGGGCTCGCAGGATCTGAATCTGGAGATAGCGTAATCCTAAAGGTCACCTTTAAGTCAATTCCAGGTCATTTCAAGATGAAACCAAAGAAAAGGCTTGTATTGAATTTCAACCAGTGCGTAGGTATACAAGTTTTTTTTTTGGGGGAGGACTGAATTTGGGGATAGCTTAGTCCTACAAGGTCACATTTAGGTCAAGTCAAAGAAAAGGCCTTTCACGAATGTTAACCTGTAAGTATGTATGCTTTTGAGACCGCTGATCCTGAATTCGGGGATAGCCTAGCCCTATAAGGTCACCTGGAAATCAAGTTAAGGTCATTTCATTTGACTTAATCTCAATTCAAGCCCCGCAGGTGACCTTATAGGGCTAAGCTTTCCCCGAATTCAGGTTCAGCGATCTCAAAAGCATACATATTTACAGGTTAACATTCGTGAAAGGCTTTTTCTTTACTTTGACCTTGACATGATATTGACTTGACCTAAATGTGACCTTGTAGGGCTAAGCTATCCCCGAATTCAGTTCCCCCCCCAAAAAAAAAACTTATATGCGCACTGGTTGAAATTCAGTACCAGACTTTTCTTTAGTTTCATCTTGAAAAGACCTTGAATTGACTTGAAGGTGACCTTTAGGGTTACGCTATCTCCAGATTCAGATTCTGCGAGCCCAAAAACCTTTACAATCACTGGTCAAAATTCAATACGTCTTTTCTTCAGTTTAACCTTGAAACGACCTTTACCTGACCTCCAGGTGACCTTAGATAGCTCAGCTATCCAAAAATTCAGGTTCAGCGATCCCAAACGCATTGTACCTACTGGTCAAAATTCATTACATGCCTCAGTTTTTGAATGCATCAACTTGAAACTTCGTGAAGCTTACTCAGTCCTACAGCCAAAATCACACACTTCCCCCCTCTATGTCTCTGAAACTTTCCATAGAATCACTTTGGGACCGTGACAACTTTTCATCAGAATGTCGAGAACTATAACATATTACAATTTCATCCAAATCTAGCGGGACCCAATTTCCATTCATTTTGTGCGGGGTCCTTTCCCAAGAATAGTTTTTGAAATTTTCAGTACGTGAAAATACCTTGTTGGTGTCAATTAAACAATTTGAATATAGCTAATACAGATTTCGATTAAAAAGAAAAAATTCAATTTCCGAAAAAATAGAAGCTTAATGAAACGAAAACTAAAGATCTTAGGTTTAAAGAGATGAGTCAAAATACGAGGTTTGATAAAAAATTAACGGGAATTGTTAATTTTCTCAGAAAGTACCTACCTATGTATTCTTCAATTTTTATCCCATACCCTTCAAAGCAGCCCTTTTGTTATATTATACACTTATGCCATCATTGTTTGCAGTTTGGCGGAACGCTCCTTTAGGTATCGTTTTGAGCACGGTTTGCGATTTTGCCTTTTAAATATTCTTTTATGTTTGAGAAATAGGAAAGTCACAGGGGTCATGTCCGGAGAATAGGGTGATTGCGGCGTTACAACGGTGTGGTGTTTCGCCAACAACTGTTGGATATGCAAACCGGTATGCATGGTGCGTTGTCGTGGTGTAAAATCTACGAGTTGTCTCTCGTGTTCTTGTCGTTTTCTCCTAATTGCCTCGTGCAAATTACGCAAAACTTGTTAACTGTACATCGTGCAGTAAAAATTCGTGATGAACTATTCCATTGTAATCGAACAAAACTGTTAGAAGGACCTTCATATTCGACTAGATCTCGCCGCCTCATCTTCGATGTCTTCTTGGCCTTCCTGAAAACATCTGTACCATTGATAAACTCGTGTCTCGTGTCGCCAATGGCCTTCTTTAATATTTAGAACGCTTTACTGCTACACAAAAAATCAGAAGAAGCATTTTTGGACTAAGATTAGTTTAACTTCAATTGTTGAAGAACCTGTGGTATCTGAATAACCACTGTTTTCTAGGTATTTCTATTATGCTGCTGTACTTTTTTATTCTTGTTGCCTGAATGTTTCGAGTACCTACTCTTGTTGCATTTATTTCCTAATATACCTGAGCGACTTTAAAGGGTGCGTGACTTGAAATTTCAAATATGTAGGAATGCCTGTATTTGCGTAATATTTATTCGTTCCCGCTGGATAGTTATCTCTGGTCTAATATTTTATGTTTCAGATTATGGTGGACGCTGAGTGCATGTTATAAATAGTTGTGTTATCTGGGGTAATTTAAATATGCGTTCTATTGAAGATAAGCCGTCAGCTATGCTTAACTGACGGTTTCATTATAAAAACCACAATTTACGCGTGATTCTTTAAGCACAAGCTTAATCGAGGTTTTAAGTGAAATCATTTCGGGCTTTCCAAGAATAATTCTTATGCAAAATAATGAATTATTTTCAAATGCTTATTAAATAAAGCTTATTATTAATTAATAATGTGTTCAACTAAACCACGTGCTTGAGTTTCACAATACCCTAATCTGTCGTAAAATTCTTGACAAACATTTGATAAAATTTCAGGAGTAACTGATCCTAAAATATTTCTAATTTTAAGCCGCAATTCGTCCAAATTTGCGGCTCTTTCTTGTCGATGTTTGTAGAGAAGTTGCGTTAAATGACCCCATAAGAATAAGCCGCAGGGTGTCAGATCTGGAGATCGAGGAGGCCAAAGTATGATACCTCTTGTGGAAATAAGCCTTTCATGAAAGGTTTGTTCCAAATAATCTTGAACTGGCCTTGCATTGTGTGCAGGACATCTGAAACCAAATTTCCTCAAAATTTACATCCAAGTTTCGTACAGCTGGTACAACACTATTTTGTAATAAATCCAAATATCTCTCAGCATTTAAGTTACTGTCAATAAAAAAAGGGACCCTCAATATTATCGCCTAAAATGCCAGCCCAAACATTTACCTTTTGAGGGTACTACGTTCTTTATGGTATACTTAAATGCTTGTTTTCCCGGGACCAATATTGGACCATTGAAGGATTATGACGGCTAAGTAGGGAAAAAGATGATTCATCTGTAAATAAAATCTGCCTATCAAATTCATTATTTTCATCTATTTTTTCCCTAATGGATTCATAAAACTCCATACGCCTTATTTGATCACCCATAATAATTTCTTGAGAAGTTTGCATTTTATAGGCTTTGTAAATCATTCTTTTTTAAGATGCGACAAACTGTACGACTTGGAATGTCAAGGTCTTCCAAAATTTGGGAGGAAGAACAGGGCTCACTTACTTCCACAAAAACACAGACATTAACCTCTTTTTCTCTCCTTACTTCAGGAATTTGACGAGGTTCCAGATTGCTACATTTCGTACACCGATTAACACATCCACACTCCTCAAACTTATGAAAAATATTTAAAACAGTTCTAGCAGTTCTAGTTGTTCGTCGGGGTATGAAATTATAAATCAACCAACGACTTCCTCTGCACTTTCTGCACGACAATACCATTTAATAATATTAATTTTTTGTTCGACACTGTACACCATTTTTATTTTGTAATAATCCGTCTACTTACCAAAAGTTTGAGTGGAATAATAATAAAAATAAACAAACAGCAAAGCGCTTTAGGTATTCGGTCGGTTCACAAAAAATGCAACGGGGCACGTGCGCTCCCAAAGCCAACCAATTACGAGAGTCAGAGTCGCAGCCTCGATGATATATGTCATGTTCGACCCCTTCCACCCGAAGTTGATAGGGGAGATGCGTGTAATTTACTTAGTCTATGCGAAAGAATTACCTGGCCAAACCGGTATGCGAAAAATACAGTGTTTCTGCATATTTGAATCTGTCACAATGACAACACCGACAACTATCACCTGTTAATGTAGTGAAAGAATGCCGAAGTTAGAGAAGTATTTTTTGCATCTACGAACACCCTCTTCCCGCTTTCGAAGGGCATTGAATTTCTATTACTGCGTATCCCCCACAACTAGCTCAGAACCAGCGATGAGGGAAAATAGAAATGCCTGTTGCAATAGTAAATATGTAAAATAGAGAAGCATCAGTTATACTTGTAAACAGCACACATTAATAGGTAAACGTGTAAACGGATGTGACTTAGATAACACAGCCACACAAGAAAAAAGTTGTCTGTACTTTTCATGCGACATATGTTATCCGTAGTATTTTTGACTCCTGATAACGAATCCGGTGTCAGAATTGAGCTATCACATCACAGGAATTTCCTAACCTCAAAAAACAGGAAAATTAGAAAAAATTTTTTTTCTATATTCAAATGTTGATTTATATGGTTAAGACCCCGCTGAACATGAACTTTTTGTAACCTCAAAGAAATGGGTTAATTAAGGTCAGATATCACGAATTTGGAATACGGGGATTTTCGGGGTCGCTGATCACGGATCCAAGGTCAATATTGGAAAATTCAATATGGTGAATCCAAGATGGCCGACCAAATTTTAAAAAATAACACTTTCGCGCCAAATTTGGTATAAGGGGGTTTTCGGGATCGCTGATCACGAATTCGAGATCCAGTTTGCAAAATTCAAGATGGCGGATCCAAGATGTCCGATCAAATTTAAAAAAAAATAACACATTCGCGCGAAATTTGGTATACGGGAGGTTTTGGGGTCAAAAAAAATTTTTGTTTTTTTTCCTAGAACGTTTTCGTGAATTTTTGTTTTTTATTGACCTGTTTTTTGAGGTTAGGAAATTCCTTTGATGTGATAGCTCAATTCTGACACCGGATTCGTGATCAGGAATCAAAAATACTACGGATAACATGTCACGTGAAAACACTGACAACTTTTTTGTAGCTGTGTAATTTTGAAACATAACCGATTGACACAGATGAAGAAAAATTCAGTAAAAGACTACGAGAATTTACAAAAGAAAAGTTTAGAGCATTTAGATCTGAGACAGTGCAATGAGGAAGAATACGAAGCAGTTAGAGTAGTATGCTACGAATTTAGAGACATATATTATTGTAAAGAAATTCTATTGACATTTACCAACCAAGTCAAACACAAAATTAGAACTGATGATACTTCAGTATACACAAAGTCGTATAGATTTCTACAAACTTACAATGAAGTCAAAAAACAAATAAATTCCATGCTTGAACAAAACATAATACGTGGTTTAATATCACCACGGTCATTCCTTATATGGATCGTTCCCAAAAAAATGGACAACAGTGAAAAAGAAAGTTCAGAATTGTAGATAAATTTCCTACACCACATATAAATCACGTTTTGGACAAATTAGGACGAAGTCAGTATTGTACAACATAGGACTGAGTTATCTGGATATCATCAAGTAGAAATGAATTCCAAAGATATTGAGAGAACAGTAGTCTCAACAGACAATGGACATTGTGAGTTTCTCAGAATGCCGTTTGGACTCAAAAATGCTTCTTCGACGTTCCAAAGAATCATGAATCATGTTTTATTAGGTCTACACTACAGATGTCTAGTATATATGGATGATATACTAATATTTTCAACATCTTTTTTTTATTGGAAGCATCACACTAATTATTGAAAGATTTAGACAAATCAATTTCAAAATACAATTGGATAAATCTAAATTTTGAAAACAAATAGTAAAATTCTTAGGACATATTATTACATCAGAAGGAATATTACCAAATCTTGAAAAAGTCGAAGCAATTTTAAAATTTCCAATATCTAAAACGAAAAAAAAAAAAAATCGTCAGTTTAATTGGCTACTGACATTTTATATGTATTTTGACAAAGACAAGACTTGCCAATTTTTTTGCAGAGTATTTCGGAAGATATTTTAATAATAAATGGAACCAAATTAATCAAGGGTACCTGATGATTACGAATATAAAGATTACGATTAGAACCCTGGCAACCCCCTTATGCGTGCCAAAACTACCTCAAATCTGACTTTATGGAATTCAACAAGGCTACTCCCAGTTTCGAGGGTGCTGGATCAAAAATTTAATATTCTGGCCATCTTATTCGTGATCAGCACCCAAAATAAGACATTTTTGCATTCCTTCACAACACTAGCCGTCAGAACTGCAATACGAGTTGACAAGTTGACTTATTTTTAAATTATTTAGGCCCTAGTGCGTAGAATGAAGTACTTTATGCACTATAGTAGGATCATATTCGATGCAAAATAGTAAATCATTGTCTGTCAAGGGATTCAGTGCAATACGCTTTTAAGGGGTTTAGAAATTGAATAATTTCTTTATACATTATGAAGGAACGAATCAGTTCACGTCTGGCACCCTTGTTCCTACAAAAATTCCTTTATTTTCATAAACTATTTATTTTAAATGTAATTTATTATAAATCCAATTTGTTTTTTAAATTCCACATATGTACTACATTTTACCTCTGTCACTGTTGTTTACTTGTTTTTTGGAGTCGGTCTCTGCTTTATGACCAAGCTCGCCAGGTTAGTATCTGACGTATAACCGATCACTTCGTACACTCGATGCACCTGGGCGACTACAGTTACTACCAGAACACAGTGCGTATGCAGCGGTATTTCAGATTTTACATTCAATTTCATTTTAAATTTGAAATGATTCATCTTACGCCTCCTAAAAATGATGACACAATTTTCCTTTGATAAAAGACCGACAATTTTCTGCTCTACTTTGCATCGAATACGATCCTACTATAGTGCATGAAATAGTTTATAACTTCAGGACATATATTTTTTGATAGTAGGAAAATTATACATGCAACTTGTGTATAAAGTATCCTTTTCACTCTTGCGACTGTCGCGCTAGTGAAAAACCTGTTACTTTATACACTTGTTGCATAAATAACATTTTTTATCGATGCTGGTAGTTTTATCGTGATTCTTCTACCGGAACAGGAATAATTGAGGTAATGGAGTAGTGGTTATGAATGAAATGCTACTGGAAATATACGTCATTTCCGTATGCAAATATTTTATGAATTTTTATACATTCTCATATAATATACAGCATGTGTTACGATGTGTTATGAGTTATGGGATACATTATGTGTCATTGAAAACTAATTCATTATATGGAAACAGTACTATTATAAACATTGAGAATTTGTTAGTTATTAGGGTCCGTTCAAGTCAACATTTTCAACCCCATGATTTTCATGAAAAAGTATCAAAAATATAATAAGTACCTAAGTAGTCAGAAATAAGACAAAGATACTCTGTTCATTTGAATGGGTATAGACCAGGGGTCGGCAAGTAATTTTGTGTGGGGTCCGGATACTTTTGAAAATTTTTAACGAGGTCCAAAAAAAAATTCATATTATTTTTTTTATTTTAATTTGGACTCAAATTAACCTGCTTACTAACCATTAAGAACTCCCACACTCACACAATTGTAAAATACTAGAAAAAATGATAAGATTGGCACTTAAACGTAAAAAACATTTTTTAAATAATTTATTTGAGTAATTTATACTTTCAAAAAATTTTTGGCGGTCCAGTATTTTACCTTCCGCGGTCCGGATCTGGACCGCGGTCCGCCAGTTGCCGACCCTTGGTCTAATTGTTGATATTGTTCTCGTTCGGATCGAACCCCACGTTGGGCGCCATATTTTCGTTCGGAGCGAGCCCCACGTTGGGCGCCATGTTGTTCAGCGTTTTTCTAGGTTCGCGGTTGGTAATTTTGCGGATATGGGTGGCTTGCGACGATCGAGTTCTTGCTTCACTCCACGGAACGCGAAACTTATTTTTATTTCACGTGGGCCCCTTTTTATCCAGAAAGGTTGAAAGGTAACCACAAGAAAATCAAAATGGGTAAAAAAAAATATTTATAAGTTCGTCTTTTTTCTTTCAGCATATGAAATTTATATTAAAAAATTTGATTTGGAAAGATAGATAATTAGATCGTCTAAGTTACTAATTTTGTGGAAATTATTACTACAGGATAAGGTTAATAATACTATTTTAATATCTTGATAATAGTTTGATATAGCCTTCAAATTTCTGAAAAGTATAGAGATGCAGGATAAAACACCTACCTTTCGCTTTCTGGTACTTAGAATCTGAAAAGGTAAAATTTGACTCTTTTCCCTGTCCCAAGCTACAGCTTCACAGTCCAATATACATGATTTCACTTCATCTGACGTACATTTGTCAAGTCTAGAAATAACATCCGGATATTTTGTTGTATTATTTTCTTGGTTTCTACTAAAAATATGCACAGCCTTTCCATTTATATGGATCTACAAAGTATGTATGTTAATAACGAGCAAGAATAATTACGATAGTATTTTATTACTTGCGCTCGTTCACCATCATATTTCCATTCACACGTAAATTTATGCCCTTCGAATCGTTGCAGAACTTCTTGTATACCTTTCGTGGGATGAGCTAGCATCGGTTTTAAAGGAATTCCTGGTGTCAATTTGCAAAATTCGGGTAATTTTTTTATTCCTTGTTGTAATAGAACTGGTATTATTTTATCGTAACTTGGACACTCACTAAAACAAATTTCTGCATCACACACATTTAATTCTAATAAGCTATTTTTATTATACAGTGAGTAAAAATAAATATTTGTGAAATTCTCATCCAAAAATAAGAAAACAATTCAACTTTTCACCGATATTTCAAAAAATTTTCGCGAAGCTCCGCAGACATCGCAGCTACCAACAGAATCGTCCCAGAGCTCCTTCTGGACCCATTTGGAGGGTTTATTACCCCCCTCTTAATTTGCTGCGGGAAGATAAAAGTAGGTCAACTCCACCATATGCTAGTGAAACCGAGCAAAATCCGCGTCATGGCGCCCAACGTGGAGCTATGACAGAAGATAGACAACCGACCTATGTAAATCCGCGTCAAAAGCAGACATACATCATATTATTTATTGGACACCCTGTATATATTTTTTTTATGAATAAAAAGCTTCTTTAATATAAAAATAATCGGTAAGATATTTCAAATCCATAGTGTAATTTTAAACATAGAAATATGGAAACATATGACTGAATATCTGGACTGAAGATATAGTTTAAAAATAATCTTGATGAATTAAACGGGCATTGCCAACCGAATGTTGGGCAATAAAACTGGTGAAACCTTCGTAATTCAAAATAATCACTTTTTTTATTATGTGTACTAGATTCCAGTGTTTATTAAAATCTGATGAACTTACCAATAAGCTGTTTTTAATATTAGTGCCAAACTGTCATATTCCGTTTTAAATGATTCCGCAGACATTTTCTTAGCCACATTAAGTTCTTTAGGGGGATATTCTTGACCGGGAGGAGTCATGGCACAAGCCAGAGCTAACGCTTGCAACACTGATTGTTCCGCAAGGCCTATCCTCAATTTTCCTGCCAAAGAACGAATTAAGAACCTAGCTTCGGAATCCTGGCAAGCGACAAACATCGACTGGATCTTCTCAATTTTTTTGGTTTGCGACTAAAATATATACATTTTTAGAATAATATCGCATTGTTATATTATGTTACTATAAGATAATTTTAATTTGTTTACACTTTATATAATCCAAAAATTATTTTAATTAATTGAAGCAGACTGACTATCATTCACCTAATTTTTAAGTTATTTAATATTTAATTATACTAACCGACTGACCAGTCATTTTTGCGATGTCTTTTAATTTATCAAATACTCCCTTTACCATGAGTCTCGCTGGTTTAAATAACATTTTTTGGTTAGACTTAGATTTTTCAGCGACAATTCCCAGATCCCCCACTTCTTTCGCATCCACTTTAATTTGAGCCATACTTCTGCCAGTAGACTGCGCTATGGCTTTCATTAAACTGGTTTCAGCTACCCCCAATTCCAGACCTGAATCGATCAATGTTTTATTTAAAAATATACAAAATATAAAATGAAAATAAATAACTATAGTAGGATCATATTCAATGCGAAGTAATACATCATTGCCCGTCATGGGTCCAGTGCAGTACGGTTTTAAGGGGTTTAGAAATTGAATAAGTGCATTATGAAGGGATGATGGAATCAGTTCACGTCTGGCACTCTACAAAAATCACTTACCTTCATATGCAGGGGCTAGTTTATTCAAACACAAATATACACTAGGTAATAAATCTTCAGGAGTTAAAACTATTACAGATCTAAAATAGTTACTCAATATTTCAATAATCTTTAATCTTGCTGAAACATCTTCTATTTCTTCCAATGTTCTAGCCAAAGCGCTATATGGAACTCTAAAATAAAAATTATTTTTTTGTAATTGCGCTGAAACTTTAGTTACAGAAATCAATAAAAAATGTATTTTTTTTTCCAAAAGAAAGTTGGACACTATTCTTTACTATTCTAATGAAAATTATTTTTTCCCAAGTTAAATAAGTAATACCTACAAATCATAATACATGTAAAAATACAAAGAAAACTGGTTTAATAAGGCACCAAAAACAGTAAACTGGGACAAAACACTAATGCTTACCTTTCCTTATATTTCCAAGACGCATGTTTAATTGGATCATAATTAACTTGATTGGGATTGTATACATTTGAAGTGCTCTTCTTTTTATCATCACTGGTTTTCTGTTTTCCTATAAAAAATGTTTCTAAACAAGACCATTTCTTTTCATTTTTAAGTTAAAAATAAAACTACTAAAACTAATGACATTATACAAGTAATAGTTTAATGTTGCACAAGATAAAGAGCACTTTCACGAGAATTGAAAATATATTTTGGAATAATAGATAGCATATTATTGCCATAAGAAAAATGTACATTTTCTGGCTTCTAAAAAATGAAACACCATGTTATAATATAGTTGTATACAACATACTTCTACTTTCAAAGAATTTTTTTACAACTTAAGGAGGTTTATCTGATTTGGAAATGACAAACAAATATTCATAAAAAAATTAATATAAGCTTATTAATATGAAGAAAATCCTCAAAAAAAATATGACTAGATTGGATACCTAAGAGACGAGATATTAATAAAATAATTTTTCATGATTTAGTACGAAGTCTTATGAGAACGCAAATTTTTTTTGGTCTTTTCACTTAGAATGCGCAACAGCTCATAGAAATCGATTAGGTACTTGTAAGAAAAATAATTTATAATAATTCTCCTTCAAACTGCTGTTGTTGACTAACTTAACCTCCATATGCTTGATAGCCAACGTTGCCAAATGTAAAGGCTTACTACTTTAGTCACTAGCGAATCTACAGAAACTCTCGTAAGACTTTAGACATACCCCAGTACCCGATAAACCTCCTTAATGATATTAGCTAAAGTTTCTCTTACCAAATATTAAATTATTTATCTTTGGCTTATCGGGTGATTTTATTTCATTTTTATCAACATCTTGATAATCTTCTCTCGCTGCATCATCCTGCCTTTCTATTTCTTTTTTTATTTCATCCTGACTTACATCTTCTACCTGTTTATTGGTATCTCTCTTCTGTGGAGATTGAACTTCTGATTTAACACATTCGTCCTTTAAATTCAATTGCTTGGAACTAGAACTGTGTTTTATTTAGAGGATAGTTCGTTTCAAAAATGTTTTTTCTACTTACACATCATCATCGGACTCATCGCTGCTTAAAATACGTGATCTTTTTCCACTTCTTCTCTTTAAGCTATACGGGAGGGAAAATATTTGTGTATTAGTACCATATTTTTGATTATTGCGATCGTTTGAAATCTCAAGGGATTATACAAACTTCAAAAGTGTAGAGATATGTATGGGGATGTATTTAAAAACATTGTAATTGTCTTATAAGTTTCAAAGATATGCTTTACTGTATTTCAGCAACAAAATGCTTATTGACGCAATGCAAGTAAAAAATGAGTTTTCAATAAATTTTTTGAATAACAAAATTATTTTTATATTTACGATTTTATATTACCTTTTTATCAGATTTGTAATAAGTTAACCCCTAAGACAAAGAATTTTTGATGAAGTACTGAGGCTTAAGAGTAAAAACATCTAGTAAATGGTCGAAATACCTTATTAAATAAAAAAATAAATAAAATATGAAGTTACCTATTCTCGGGCAATTTTATTGTACCAATAGCCGTTTTACCACTGGTGCTCTCTCTCTTTACTTCATCGTTAGATTTTGAAGATCTAAAACTGACAATTAGATTTACATTTAAAAAAATATATTAAACTTACATATCCTCATTTGAATCATCACTACTTAACGTTCTGATTCGTTTTCTTTCTCTCGAATCCGATAAATTGACCCTATATGCACATGTATTAGGATAATTATTGTACAAAATATTACTTGAACTGCACTTTTTAAAGTTGTTAATAAATACAGTACATTTTATTATTCTTAAAATGCGATACATAATTTATAATTAATATTAAAGTACGTACCCGTTTTGTTTAGAACTATCCAAATTTTCTTTAGGAATACGGGTAAAAAACGAACTGTAACGAGAAATATATATTTAAAAAAATGGTTTCGTTGTAACAATACTCTTACGTTATACTTTTCTGGGACATATCAGAATTTAGTTATCTTTTATAGCACTTATATTCAACCAAAACCTAGCACAACAAATAGTATTCAAAACACATAAAAAAGAAAAACATTTAAGGTTAGTAGATCAAAGTTTTAAGTAAATGTCGCATTNAACAGCTGACGATCGTCTGGTAAAGAAAATATGTTCTATTTTAAAATAAAAGTTATACGGGGTGGTTTTTATCATGTGTAAAAAAATAGATCCTCAAAAATGTTGCAAGTTTGTCTTATATTATTATAAGTATAATTGTATACTTTATTTATATTTTTTTTATACGTCTTGTGTATAGAATGGCCATATTTCCTAAAAATCATCAATTTGTGAATGTTTAGTCTCTTCAAAAATTTAATCAAATTTTGTTATTCAATATTTAAGTCATACCTACATAATTTGTACATTTTTAAGAAAATAATATATATTTTTAAATAGACATGTTTTCTTTGTCTGGCAGGTACTTGTTCCAAGGTCAACGCAGTCTTTTGAATATTCTAATATTTCAAAAAACATGGCATCTACGACACTAACAATTTACGTAATTATTTTTGACGTCCTGTATCTCGATGATAAATAAAGGTACAGGCACAGCAAAAAATCAAATTTTTTTGTTCTGCTAACCGCTGATTTTTTTTTCAAATTACACCATTTAATTGCCTTTGTTTATTCTTCTTTTATCTGTTTTCCATGCGGAAGAGGCACTATACTATACCAGTCATTTGGGTTTGTGGTTTATGCCATGTTCAAGCGTCTGTACCAAGCGGACGAATCTGTCGACACTTGGTGTTGCATCACATAGCGGATGCTTCGATTTTCAACAGGCCAAATTAGACATTTTTAATGAACACCTGAAAAAGTAATCACCATGGGAAACGGTATATAACATCATGATTATTTCACAGATGTGACTTCTTCACGGGATATTAGCGTATAGTGTACCAGATAGACTATTTGGTTGATATATTTCATAGTTTAATTAATTTTAAATAAATAGTTTTCGCAATTTGTTTCAATTTTGTAAACTAAAGATTTGAAGGTGCAAAAGGTGTTTATACGGAGTGTTAAAAGTAAGTGTAAATAATTTTAAAAGCAAAGACTACCTTCACTAGATATAAAAAATCATATAAACATCCGAGATATAGAGTGCTAAAGTTTTTGTAAAAAATCTGTTTTTGGTTATATCTTTCAAATGGGTTGACCACACATAAAAAATTTATGTCAAATCACATCACTGGTTATTTTGACGCTACAGTAAGTATGTACTGTAAAATTACATAATACAAGTAAAGTTACATTAAGCATGTAATTTTACACTCTTTATGTAATTTACCCAAAATTTAAATTTACATTATCGATAAGAGTTATTATTTTTGAATATTTTTAGAAAAAAATGTTTTAATTTTGAAACATTTTAATTATCTTTTGATATTCTATAAAACTGTATAAAGTTCGAGTGAATCTTAGATTTTTTAACTATGGGGACAAATTAAATAAACAATATGTATGTACTTAACCTAAAGCAAGTGAGATATACATTTTCTTCAATAAAATTGAATGATAAGAAGAAAAAAATAGTAGTTCCATTTGAAAAATGAGTTGTATGAGTGAAAATTTTGAAATTTAAAGTGCCGCACAATCTGCATCTTGTAAGAATAATTTCCTTTCCATAGAGCCAAAATAATAGAAAATTAGTTTACGCTGAATCGAATGGGGAAAACCGTGAATCCGTATCATAAATAACTTAGAAGATATTTGATGTTAAATACAATGATATAATCGGGAAAATTTTCCAAAAAAGTTGAATAACTCGGAAACGAAGCGTCCTTGACGTAAAACTAGCCTGTCTCCATTTAAAGAACTAAACTTGGTTAGCGCTCTTTAGCGCGCTTGGTTGGCTAAACCCAACACCCTGTATAGTTGAAAATATTTTACAGGGATGAACAATAAAAATAGAACTTTTGTTTAACGATATTTTTTCTAAAACGACTTATAAGGAAGCTATGGAACGTTGAATCTTAAGTGGACACACTGTATATTCTTAACAAGGATATTCTAAGAAATTCGTTTTTGCTTCTGTGATATCTCCTCTTCTCCTCTCCCGCACAAGTCTCCGACTTATGGGCTAATTCATGTAGTTAGAATGAGGAGTAGAGATATTATGATTGTTATTATTATATTCACTACTACAACTGCACCTTCATCTTCAATACTTACGATCTTCATGTTCAGAAATCCTTAATTTCTGCACCCTACAAAATAGCCCAAAATCGGAAGAATAACTTAAATTGCAACGCATATAATACACAAACGAAAAAATATCTAAACAGTATGCAGTCAATAATCATCATTAGGCGCCATGCCTCCTCAAGAACCTTACATCACTTGAAATTCTTTTGACCTTTTTGGCTTATAACTAGAGCTCAGGGTTTTCGTCGGCTAGTCATAGGCGTGTTCGTCGTAAACAAATAAATAAACAAGTAGGTATAAATAAAAATAAATAAATTTGCTTATTTTATCAGCGAAAGGTCGTTTTTCACCCCTTCGCGCGTTCGATATTATTGGAATATTAAAACACGTATACACGAAGCAAACGCGAAACCAACCGTTATTACAGGTTTCGTATGGTGCACTGTAGCGAAAAGCCGACGCGATGGCTATGATCGTCCGACAGAGTCCCGAATTCTACTTATAACATTTATTTTTTCTATTTAGAAATACCTCCAGTTCGATATATCTTTTAACATCTAACTTGATGGGAATTACTATCATATACATAGCCTTCATAAATGTTTACAAGCCACGTGACCGCCCAACTTAGGCAACCAACATTGCATAGCTGGTACTGGTAACGAAAAATCCCCTAATCTTATCACTAATATGAATGAATTCATTTACAGTAAACAATGACAAAATGATGTCTACGCTCATAATGCGATCGCTGATCGGTTGAATAGAATTTTGTGAAAAATTGCACCAGTCGCAGCCGGTGAAACAGAATATTCCGTTTTAACGTAATCTTGATCTTATTGTTTTAATAATTTTTAATTTTATCAAAATTTTATTGTTAACATGAAGGAAATAAATAAAATTACTGATTGCGTAGCTTGTAATCATTTATAAAGACTGTATTTCAAGATAGACCATTTAGTGGATGCAGAATTAGGATTAGATGATTTAGACAAAAAAAATTCAAAATAAATATAGACGGTAACCGAGCTGAAAATGATAAAAACTTACAATTTCTTGAGAATATGCCTGTAACACTACCCTAATCTCAACATCTCGATGTGAAAAATTTGTTTTCCGCAACCGTCTTTAGGAATTTATTATATTTTTTTCTGTTCACAATCCTAGACTTCCCTTAAAAAACATTAAGAGATCAATGAATGAGTCCATAACAAAGTGGCAAACATAGAAATAAATAAAATTTCTTAGTATTTCACATCACATAATAAATCAGCTTATTCAGAATTGTCTAAATATGACATTTAGGATATTAGGCGCATAATATTACAAAAGCCACTAAACTGTCAGTTAGGACATTTTAAATAAGGACGGCAGAATACAGGTGTACCTTGTTGTGAAGTATACCAAACCATGTCGGGGATCATTCATATTTATTGTCGCCGTACAAGTTACAGCAATTATATTTTTAGCCGTTATCGCAAATAAAAATACAAACAAGCCTTTTCCTATTCGGTCATCGTTATTAATGAAACCCGATTGATGATGTGGGGTTCGAAGCCATACCTAGCCGTAGACTAGACGGCATTTTATTAGGTAATCTATCGAACCGAGTACTTATATCGAATGTGTAATTAGTATCCGTAAGTAGTGGGTGTGCGCCGACAGAGGTCGTCGTCCTTTTAATAAGTGTTTTTGTATTAAAACTGCACAAAAGACTAACGTAATATAGAGGTTTGGTACAAGACATTAAATAGTTATTTACGCAATAAAGTGTAAAGTAATTCTTTTTCCAGTAATGCGACACTCTTACGAGTGAAAATAGGTGAACACGAGTTGCGTATAATATTTCACGATTTTATTTGAAGTATATGGAGAAGCTAAAGAGTTGCCCAAAATTCACGCAAGAAGTAATTTTGACAGAAAATTTAATTAAAATTGCAAATTTTGTATTAATTCATAAAGTATACAGTGTAGGGTTAATAGTCCAAGCATTATAGAGAAGTACTTACAGAAATTATTACCTGGACAAAAAAAATATGACCGTTTAGAAAATTAAATTTTAAATTGAGTTTCTTGTTCTTTAAGTTGCAAAATCGGGTTTTCTATAATAACGAAAAAACTATAGCTCCTATCAAAAAATTTTAAATTAGAAAGTTTTAGGTTATAAAAAAAATCTATCGACTGATTTTTTGTAAGTATCGATTGCTTTGTTACTTTTCGAGATACATATATCGAAAAAACCGTTAAAAATTTTCTCTTTTCTCTTCTTCTATAACTCGTTTACATTTACGTTCCCATAATTGCTATTTACTGTAAGTATAGTTCGCGGCAAGTCAAAAAAGTACATTTTTGAAAGATTAAAAATATTAATTATTTTTCGATATATGTATATCGATTTTTTGAAAAAAAAATGCGATCTCGAAAATTGGCTAGATCTTCTCCGCAGATAACCCTACAGTAACGTTTCGGTTTATTTTCTTCGTAAAGAGTTATATTACCAGTTCTTAAAAAAATTTCACGATCTTATTAATTTTAAGTATCAAAAAATGACTTTCAATTTTTACTTTATGACAACGACTATTATAGAAAGAAACTGCTGACATTTTTTCACGATTTAAACAAAAAATTTTTATGACCAGGAGCCGAGGTAACTTTTTTATTTAAAAAAAATATAAAAGACCCAATTAACATTTAACAGCGATACGCTTGATGGAGGTTAATGTTAAATAGGTACTTACATTTTCAAGTAACAAAAATAATACAATATGTTTAACTGATTTTTAGTATTAGTAATTGTGTTAATTAGTAATTAGAAAAAAAAATTAAAGTATTATACAAAAAATAGTATTGCAATAGTAAATAATTATTAAAGTGACCACAGAAGTAACAAAAAAATGTAAATTAAATAAAAATTAAATATTCCTATTTTACTTCTAAGGCGAAAATGACTATAATATTCGTGTTTATCTCGTCAAACGACCCCAGAATAAGTATTTTGCAAGCGCGAGACATTTAGATTGCACGTCATTAGTTCCTAGAGCGAACGCGCGCCTGTACGCTTCACTTTATTACTCAATTAATAATACTAAAAATCAGTGAAACATATCCTATTATTTTTTCCTTGAAAATATAGGTATTTAGTATTAACCTCCACTAAGCGAATCGCTGTAAGATGTTAATTGCGTCTTCTAGATTTTATTTACATTTTTTATTTAAATTCGTGAAAAAATGTCAGCCAATTTCTTTCTATGAAAGTCGTTGTCATAAAGTAAAAATTGACATAGTTACTTGAAAAAACATACCCAAAATAAGTGCGATTTTTTGAAAGTCAGTTTTGATCCTTAAAATTAATAAAATCGTCAAAATTTTTTAATAGCATGGTAACACAATTCTTTAGGAAGAAAATAAACTAAAAATCGTTACTGTGGGGCCATATGCTGAGAAGATATAGCCAATTTCCGAGAGCACCTTTTTTCCAAAAAATCGATAAATCTCGAAAAATAATTAATATTTTTAAATTTTTCAAAAATGTACTTTTTTGCTTGAAGCGGCCTGTATTTACCCTAAATAGCAAGTATGGGAACGTAAACCTAAATGAGTCATAGAAGAAGAAAAAAATGATTTTTAACGGTTTTTTAAATTTATCTTGAAAAGTAACAAAGCAATTGATACGTATAAAAAATCAGGCGATAGGTCTTTTTAAAACCTATAATTTTCTAATTTAAAATTTTTCGATCGGAGCTATAGTTTTTTAGTTATTTAAGAAAAACCGTTTTGTGCACCTTTGCGATTTTTTTTGGCCATGTTCGCCATTTTGGATCGAGTTTAAAGAACAAAAAACTCAATTTAAAATTTAATTTCCTATACGGTCATATTTTTTTGTCCAGGTAATAATTTCTGCAAATTTAACATGGGCCGTCACAGAATGCTTGGACTAATAAGTATAGAATAGCATATCGGGTAAATAGCCTTCACGGCTTTGCAGGCACATACTCACTCTTTTGTCGAAATATTCCATGACCGTTTTGCATAAATGCGACTGAATTTTGTTGATTCATGACTCAATTTCCTCCTTCAAGGCGTGGATGGTCATGGCATAAACCTTAGACTTCCAATAAAAAGCCCAGAGAAAAAAGTCCAACGGCTCTGATCTATTGATCTGCATGATCTGGGCGGACAATTTTTTTCACCAAAACGGCAAATTACACCCCCAGGAAATTATTCAATTGTTTCTCGGGCTATATGGAATGTGGCACCGTCTTGTTGAAACCACATATCGTCTACATCCATATCTTGCAATTTAGGCACAAAAATCTGGAATATCATGTCGCCATAGCGAACACCACAAAACAGAAAAAAGAAGAAGGCTTATTTATAAGGATAAATAATAGGCAACACGCAATTTCAAAACAATTGGTATGCCATCATGCAGGCGGGTGGCAAGTTCATGCGACGAATGGGTTACAAATAATATAATTTAAAGTTTCATTTATTTAATAAGTATAAAAAATACATTTGCTACATATGACTTATTACTGAAGCAAATGTATTTTTTATACTTCTTATAATAAGGATGNGTTGAAAGTGTACAGACCGAATGTGGCCCTTGTGTACTATTTACGTAGATACTATAAAAATGAACAAGTTGAAATTAGTTTATTTTTACAAGGAATTGGAAGTACATATTTAAGAACAGAAGAGATAGGAAAAACAATTACAAGAACAAACATTTTTTGAGGTTAGTGAAAACACTGACGTAATTGAGCATTTCTGATGGCTCTATCGTCTGCAGCGTTTCAAAATTCATGAAGGTATCATACCATATCAAAAAGTATATGAATTTTTTTTGTAGGCCAGTGGTGATTTATTACCAGCTATTTGGTGGGTATTGGTGAAGTAATTCAATGCTAGTTAGGGTCAGCAGCTCATAGAGTAGTTGTATCTAGCAATAGCGGCAGTCAGTGGGGTTAAATATCTTTTGCATTCCTAGGTTTCTGGTCTGTTTGACTTCATTTGATCAGATTAAAAAATTCAGATTCATCAAAACTAAGAACCGAATGAAACTTTCAGCTAAATTGTCGATAAATTCGACAGAATACGATTGTCAATTACACAGTCATAGCCTACTATGTTTTTTCTCTAATTATTTTGATAATGACAACACTACCGTTTAATCAGCAGTGTTTTCCTCGAAAACAGTTGTATCCAAAAAATGTAAACAGCTAAAATTCAAGATCATTCCATTACTGATTAGATGGCGAAAATAAATTTTAAAATTTTAACCGTAATAGTTAATTTTTTAATTAAATTTGAAAATATGGTGTGCATTTAATATCTAGGAAATAGTTGGTCTGAGCGATTTCGACCAAGTATACCTTTCTTGCTTAAAATTGATAAGGCAATAAACTCACTAATACGAAAAGTCAATGTACAGGGTAGCAAAAAAGTTAGAGCCAATTTAACTAAAGCATACGGTTATAGGTGGCGCCCTCTATAGACAGCATCTAAACCAATGACATATTTAAATTTAGCATTTAAAAAAACCCACGTATACCAAGTTTTATGCCAATATTCAAATCTGTTTGGAAATTATTTCTAAAAAATCGAAAAAATAACAAACTTTAACACTCTGTATATCATTTGTTGGATAAACGTTTATAAGAAACAAGGTCTTATTTTAACCTCAAAAATTCTTTCTACCGACTTTTTAAAAAGAAAAATTATTGTTTGCCTCTTGTATAATCCTCACTTTTTTTGTTTCCTGTGAGGTGTATCGCGTAAAAGAGTCGTTTTATTACAGTAAATTAACCTACTGCGTCCATAGCTAGGCCGCGGTTAGCCTGCATATCAATAAAACTGAACGGTAACGTCAGGTGTCGCCGTGAATAGTTTGACAAAAGTTCGCATTCATTATTCAAAATTTTGCATGCAGTACCGTTAGGGAGTGAATTTTTGTTGTAAGTTTCTCAGAGGCCGCACTGAAGGTCGCATCTTTAGTATGTAGTTTTATTTTCTTTTTGCGGAATTGGTTTTGTTCTAGAATGCTTAATGCCATGGTAGTAAAATTAAATATAATTCAAAAGGTTTGCTTAAAATATTTAACACGTATACTGTAATTTATTGAATTTCGCCAAACATGTAACATAATAAGAAATGCTAGTGTGAATGTAATGAAATATTTTGAAGTATTTTATGTGTATGTAATAATCTATATATACAGGGTGTCCCACCGGGTTATTTCAGTTAATTGTTTTGGAGTGTTTCTGGTCATAGCCAATTTGACAATAGGTCTGATACGAAAAAACTGCAAAAAATAGAAAATTGCAAATATCTCTAAAAGTAGTAACGGCAACCAATGCTTATATGGCTTGAAAGGAAATTTGAATCTGTATACGATAGAGTAAAAAAATACAGGGTGTTTCATTTAAGTTAACAAAGTTATAGCTGTTTGAAGTTATGAAATGTAACTGCAAAACTTAAACACCTAGTTTTAAATATTTTAATTTATTAGTATACCATAATTTAGTGTTACTTATGCCCTTTGCAGGTACCAAAAATCCACTTGATATCATGCTCCTGAAAAGAATTGCTAAGAATAGGGAATATTTAATAAAGTGACCCTCAAATTTCACGTAGAATCCGAAAATGCAATAATATATAGGGTGTCCCATTTAAAATAACGAAGTTGGTGTCGACTTCCGGTATAACCGGAAGTGCTGGAGAGTTCTACACATTTTAGTTGTGTTCGCCCCAGGTTGATTGCCATGTTGCCAAATTTTCAAAATTTTCGTAGCAATACTTTCCTAGACACGATCGACGTAGTTCCCGGTGGGACACTCTGTGTAGCTGTATTTATGGAAATAACCCTACAGGGTGTATTGGAAAAGGGTACCTTAAATTGAGGAGCTGATAGAATATAAGATAAACGATATGTTTTATGAACCATGGAATTTGTTCTGTGACATACATGTCAAATATTTTTTAAAATCAAGCATTAGTCATATCATTTCCAAAAAACAATGAAATGCACTGAAATCTGGCAAAGATAGACCTTTTAGGATGTTTATCAGTGTTGTTAATTTTTTAGTTTCTACTAGAAGTCGTTTACTATGACTTTTTAGTGACATTTTAGGACAACTTTTTTTAAGTTAGTTTTTTTACAGTGTATGTGCACATACTTAAAGGTAAAATTTTGTCGCGAATTTAGATATCATTCGTTCATTGGGTGATATAACTCCATGTTGGGCGCCATGTCGCGGATTTTAATGGTTCAGTTCATTTGGTTGTACAATTTGTACCATCATGTCCCCTTAACATGTTGAGAGGGTCGTAAACCCTCATAATGGGTTCGGGGAGCCTTTTTGTCTGCTTCCTTTCTCACCTGCAGTGCTAGGATATTAGTCGACTGCTTTCTGATTTAGGGTTTCCAGGTACCTCTAGCGCTTCCCCTTTAACGTGTCAGCTAAAAGCTGTATGTGAATGACGGCGTGAAAACTGTGTATGTGAGCGTTATTCATGACCTTAATTGAACTATTTAAGTTGTAATACAATGTATACAACGCGGTTATTGCTTATACAATACAAATCTTTGAGATTCGGATCGGGTACACGCTCTGGCTAGGCATCCGTGCTCTGGTTATTAAACTGTGGAAAACTTGAGTTGATGTTCGTACTCTGGTTAAGTGAATTCCGCCGGGCGGCCTGGTGCGTGGTCCGGTCGAAATCTAGATAATTTTTGAAAAGAGTTTGAAAAACTGCGACTTCGACGATTACGGACGTCTCTTAGTGGTTTAAGGGTTGGAAATAATCTTGGTTAATACTGACCCTAAGGTCGTTTATGGGTGCGAGTTTGAAGTTTCTTCGATGTTTTTTATTTTCGTCATTTTTCTTGGGAAGGGTGGCGAAATTGTTGGCGCTCCTTGCGCTTGTCGGCGACCTCGGGAAGAGATAGGCATACGTTGTCATCGCCCTGTATCGTCCGAAAGAATGGATGACATTTAGGCATCGTTTAGAGCATCTACTACGCCTTGTCGGCAATCAGGGATTCCTCACCGTCGTGGCGGCAGAATTTTCAAATCATTAAGGAAATTTTATGGTTGCGGGTATTAGAAACATATGCTCTCTCACACTGCATACTACGACAATTTCATTTTACGTGAAAAAGTACTCTTGTTGAAATCGCTAAAAGCACACCGTTTTTACGAAGTCGATCACCTTACATCCTTTAATATACAGGGTGTTCATAAACGAATGGACCATAGCATTTCCTTGGATGAAAATATACCGATTTAGATCTTTCTTAGATGTTTCAGGACACACTGTGGTGATAAATTAATAACACTAATAGCACCCTCAAAAACTTACCTGTACAATTTTTTGCATTATATTGGTTTATGGAAAAGATATGGTTAAAATGTGATTTAAACAATTCAGACGATAAACCTACGGTCCGTAAGATAACATTATTATTTTTTTTGGTGTTCTGTCACCCTATGAATGTATGGTCCTTTTTTCCAAAACACCATGTATAATAATTTGTAGCCGTGTTTTTGAGAAATTAATATTATCCGGTGGCTAGTAAGTAGTAAGGTTTGACAAAATCAATAGCCGACGTCGCTATAATATCGGGACACAGCTATAATATCGCGACATAATAATAGATATTTGAGGTTTTTATCTTGTTATTATTATTCCAACAGTAGTCGGCATTAAAAGTTAGACATTATAACAGTACTTAAGACGTAATTTTTTTTACATAAACTTGTTTTGAACTTTTAAACGTTTTGTTCTGATCATTTTTTATCTCCAAAATGTAAGTACATACTTACCTAATTATATTTTTTTTTAATAGAAAATCAAAGTGTGTACCAAATTTCAAAAAAATGGCAAACTGTATTTAGTTTTGCTTAAGCTCATATTTTGAAAAAGTGATATTGAAAAAACTGTGTAGGCTTTGGCAAGGAACAGCTGACGATCGTCTGGTAAAGAAAATATGTTCTATTTTAAAATAAAAGTTATACGGGGTGGTTTTTATCATGTGTAAAAAAATAGATCCTCAAAAATGTTGCAAGTTTGTCTTATATTATTATAAGTATAATTGTATACTTTATTTATATTTTTTTTATACGTCTTGTGTATAGAATGGCCATATTTCCTAAAAATCATCAATTTGTGAATGTTTAGTCTCTGCAAAAATTTAATCAAATTTTGTTATTCAATATTTAAGTCATACCTACATAATTTGTACATTTTTAAGAAAATAATATATATTTTTAAATAGACATGTTTTCTTTGTCTGGCAGGTACTTGTTCCAAGGTCAACGCAGTCTTTTGAATATTCTAATATTTCAAAAAACATGGCATCTACGACACTAACAATTTACGTAATTATTTTTGACGTCCTGTATCTCGATGATAAATAAAGGTACAGGCACAGCAAAAAATCAAATTTTTTTGTTCTGCTAACCGCTGATTTTTTTTTCAAATTACACCATTTAATTGCCTTTGTTTATTCTTCTTTTATCTGTTTTCCATGCGGAAGAGGCACTATACTATACCAGTCATTTGGGTTTGTGGTTTATGCCATGTTCAAGCGTCTGTACCAAGCGGACGAATCTGTCGACACTTGGTGTTGCATCACATAGCGGATGCTTCGATTTTCAACAGGCCAAATTAGACATTTTTAATGAACACCTGAAAAAGTAATCACCATGGGAAACGGTATATAACATCATGATTATTTCACAGATGTGACTTCTTCACGGGATATTAGCGTATAGTGTACTAGATAGACTATTTGGTTGATATATTTCATAGTTTAATTAATTTTAAATAAATAGTTTTCGCAATTTGTTTCAATTTTGTAAACAAAAGATTTGAAGGTGCAAAAGGTTAGTTTTAAAAGTAAGTGTAAATAATTTTAAAAGCAAAGACTACCTTCACTAGATATAAAAAATCATATAAACATCCGAGATATAGAGTGCTAAAGTTTTTGTAAAAAATCTGTTTTTGGTTATATCTTTCAAATGGGTTGACCACACATAAAAAATTTATGTCAAATCACATCACTGGTTATTTTGACGCTACAGTAAGTATGTACTGTAAAATTACATAATACAAGTAAAGTTACATTAAGCATGTAATTTTACACTCTTTATGTAATTTACCCAAAATTTAAATTTACATTATCGATAAGAGTTATTATTTTTGAATATTTTTAGAAAAAAATGTTTTAATTTTGAAACATTTTAATTAATTTTTCATATTCTATAAAACTGTATAAAGTTCGAGTGAATCTTAGATTTTTTAACTATGGGGACAAATTAAATAAACAATATGTATGTACTTAACCTAAAGCAAGTGAGATATACATTTTCTTCAATAAAATTGAATGATAAGAAGAAAAAAATAGTAGTTCCATTTGAAAAATGAGTTGTATGAGTGAAAATTTTGAAATTTAAAGTGCCGCACAATCTGCATCTTGTAAGAATAATTTCCTTTCCATAGAGCCAAAATAATAGAAAATTAGTTTACTCTGAATCGAATGGGGAAAACCGTGAATCCGTATCATAAATAACTTAGAAGATATTTGATGTTAAATACAATGATATAATCGGGAAAATTTTCAAAAAAAGTTGAATAACTCGGAAACGAAGCGTCCTTGACCTAAAACTAGCATAATATACAGGCTTTTCTATTTAAAGAACAACACTCTGTATAGTTGAAAATATTTTATAGGGACGAACAATAAAACTAGAAGCAACTTTTGTTTAACGATATTTTTTCTAAAACGACTTATAGGGGAGCTATGGAACGTTCAATCTTAAGTGGGACACACTGTATATTCTTAACAAGGATATTCTAAGAAATTCGTTTTTGCTTCTTTGATATCTCCTCTCCTCCTCTCCCGCACAAGTCTCCGACTTATGGACTAATTCTCGTTATTATTATATTCACTACTACAACTGCACCTTCATCTTCAATACTTATACGATCTTCATGTTCAGAAATCCTTAATTTCTACACCCTACAAAATAGCTCAAAATCGGAAGAATACCTTAAATTGCAACGCACATAATACACAAACGAAAAAGTATCTAAACAGTCTATGCAATCAATAATCATCATTAGGTGCCATGCCTCCTCAAGAACCTTACATCACCTGAAATACTGAGAACTTTTTGGCTTATAACTAGAGCTCGGGGAAGTAGGTTTAAATAAAATATAAATAAATTTGCTAATTTTATCAGCGAAAGGACGTTTTTCACCCCTTCGCGCGTTCGGCATTATTGGAATATTAAAACACGTATACACGAAGCAAACGCGAAACCAATAACTGCCGTTATTACAGGTTTTGTATGGTGCACTGTAGCGAAAGGCCGACGCGATGGCTATGATTATCCGACAGAGCCCCGAATTCTACTTATAACATTTATTTTTGCTATTTCTAAATACCTCCAGTTCGATATATATTTTTAACATAACATTTAACATCTAACTTGATGAGAATTACCATAATATACATAGCCTTCCTAAATATTTACAAGCCACGTGACCGTCCAGCTTAGGCAACCAACATTGCAGGCCTGGTACTGGTAACAAAAAATTCCTTAATCTTGTTACTAATATGAATGATTCATTTACAGTAAACAATGACAAAATGACGTCTACACTCATAATGCGATCGCTGATTGGTTGAATAGAATCTTGTAAAAAATTGCACCAATCACAGCCGGTGAAACCGAATGTTCGAATGTTCCGTTTTAACGGAATCTTGATTTTATTGTTTTAATAATTTTTAATTTAGTCGGTGCGGAATTATGATTATAAGATTTAAACAAAAAAATTAAAATAAATATAGACGGTTCTTGAGAATATGCCAGTAACAATATCCTAACCTCAACATCTTGATTAGAAATTTATCATTCTTTTCTATGCACAGTCTCAGGCTTCTCCAGAACTAGTAGATCTCACTCTTTCAAATTGTTTTTTTTTTAATTCTAGGAAAATATGTTCCTTTCCATTCACCACTTTCCCGAAAAAGACTTATAGAATATTTGGGAACGAATTTTCTTTTGGGCGTTATACATTTTTTTCTGGTCATTTTACAAAAAAATTACATCAGAGTATTTTGATAGATAGAATAATTTCCATTAGAAACTTTTTTCAAATTTTATTTATTCATTAGGGTTTTACAGCGATGCGAAACTTACACTATTCTTCAGTACTAGTAAGTATACATTAATATGAATGAATAGGCATAAGATGTGTGCTTCAAAGTTTTCTTCCAGTTGTGCTACCACGTGCGTGCGTGACGTATTTAATTGTGAAAAGTATTTTGAGTTTTGTGGACAATATTTTGAATTTTGTGGACAAGAGGTGGGTTTCAGTGTCGACCAAGCAGAATCAGATGCAGATACCCCCATCGTTCGCTCCGCTCTTGTTCGCTCTGCTCTTGCTGCATCCCAATCGTTCGACACTGTTGTCGCNTTCACGATCTTATTAATTTTAAGTATCAAAAAATGACTTTCAATTTTTACTTTATGACAACGACTATTATAGAAAGAAACTGCTGACATTTTTTCACGATTTAAACAAAAAATTTTTATGACCAGGAGCCGAGGTAACTTTTTTATTTAAAAAAAATATAAAAGACCCAATTAACATTTAACAGCGATACGCTTGATGGAGGTTAATGTTAAATAGGTACTTACATTTTCAAGTAACAAAAATAATACAATATGTTTAACTGATTTTTAGTATTAGTAATTGTGTTAATTAGTAATTAGAAAAAAAAATTAAAGAATTACACAAAAAATAGTATTGCAATAGTAAATAATTATTAAAGTGACCACAGAAGTAACAAAAAAATGTAAATTAAATAAAAATTAAATATTCCTATTTTACTTCTAAGGCGAAAATGACTATAATATTCGTGTTTATCTCGTCAAACGACCCCAGAATAAGTATTTTGCAAGCGCGAGACATTTAGATTGCACGTCATTAGTTCCTAGAGCGAACGCGCGCCTGTACGCTTCACTTTATTACTCAATTAATAATACTAAAAATCAGTGAAACATATCCTATTATTTTTTCCTTGAAAATATAGGTATTTAGTATTAACCTCCACTAAGCGAATCGCTGTAAGATGTTAATTGCGTCTTCTAGATTTTATTTACATTTTTTATTTAAATTCGTGAAAAAATGTCAGCCAATTTCTTTCTATGAAAGTCGTTGTCATAAAGTAAAAATTGACATAGTTACTTGAAAAAACATACCCAAAATAAGTGCGATTTTTTGAAAGTCAGTTTTGATCCTTAAAATTAATAAAATCGTCAAAATTTTTTAATAGCATGGTAACACAATTCTTTAGGAAGAAAATAAACTAAAAATCGTTACTGTGGGGCCATATGCTGAGAAGATATAGCCAATTTCCGAGAGCACCTTTTTTCCAAAAAATCGATAAATCTCGAAAAATAATTAATATTTTTAAATTTTTCAAAAATGTACTTTTTTGCTTGAAGCGGCCTGTATTTACCCTAAATAGCAAGTATGGGAACGTAAACCTAAATGTGTCATAGAAAAAGAAAAAAAATATTTTTAACGGTTTTTTAAATTTATCTTGAAAAGTAACAAAGCAATTGATACGTATAAAAAATCAGGCGATAGGTCTTTTTAAAACCTATAATTTTCTAATTTAAAATTTTTCGATCGGAGCTATAGTTTTTTAGTTATTTAAGAAAAACCGTTTTGTGCACCTTTGCGATTTTTTTTGGCCATGTTCGCCATTTTGGATCGAGTTTAAAGAACAAAAAACTCAATTTAAAATTTAATTTCCTATACGGTCATATTTTTTTGTCCAGGTAATAATTTCTGCAAATTTAACATGGGCCGTCACAGAATGCTTGGACTAATAAGTATAGAATAGCATATCGGGTAAATAGCCTTCACGGCTTTGCAGGCACATACTCACTCTTTTGTCGAAATATTCCATGACCGTTTTGCATAAATGCGACTGAATTTTGTTGATTCATGACTCAATTTCCTCCTTCAAGGCGTGGATGGTCATGGCATAAACCTTAGACTTCCAATAAAAAGCCCAGAGAAAAAAGTCCAACGGCTCTGATCTATTGATCTGCATGATCTGGGCGGACAATTTTTTTCACCAAAACGGCAAATTACACCCCCAGGAAATTATTCAATTGTTTCTCGGGCTATATGGAATGTGGCACCGTCTTGTTGAAACCACATATCGTCTACATCCATATCTTGCAATTTAGGCACAAAAATCTGGAATATCATGTCGCCATAGCGAACACCACAAAACAGAAAAAAGAAGAAGGCTTATTTATAAGGATAAATAATAGGCAACACGCAATTTCAAAACAATTGGTATGCCATCATGCAGGCGGGTGGCAAGTTCATGCGACGAATGGGTTACAAATAATATAATTTAAAGTTTCATTTATTTAATAAGTATAAAAAATACATTTGCTACATATGACTTATTACTGAAGCAAATGTATTTTTTATACTTCTTATAATAAGGATGACATGTACACGTGTATGAGAAAAAAATACATGGTATTGCAGTTTTTATTTAAAATGTAAAAATTTAACAAGTACACAAATTCTGCACAAAACATTAATATTTGTTTCAACTAACAATTATTTAAACTTTACAATAGTAGTTTATGGCCGAAAGTCCTGNGCCATGCCTCCTCAAGAACCTTACATCACCTGAAATACTGAGAACTTTTTGGCTTATAACTAGAGCTCGGGGAAGTAGGTTTAAATAAAATATAAATAAATTTGCTAATTTTATCAGCGAAAGGACGTTTTTCACCCCTTCGCGCGTTCGGCATTATTGGAATATTAAAACACGTATACACGAAGCAAACGCGAAACCAATAACTGCCGTTATTACAGGTTTTGTATGGTGCACTGTAGCGAAAGGCCGACGCGATGGCTATGATTATCCGACAGAGCCCCGAATTCTACTTATAACATTTATTTTTGCTATTTCTAAATACCTCCAGTTCGATATATATTTTTAACATAACATTTAACATCTAACTTGATGAGAATTACCATAATATACATAGCCTTCCTAAATATTTACAAGCCACGTGACCGTCCAGCTTAGGCAACCAACATTGCAGGCCTGGTACTGGTAACAAAAAATTCCTTAATCTTGTTACTAATATGAATGATTCATTTACAGTAAACAATGACAAAATGACGTCTACACTCATAATGCGATCGCTGATTGGTTGAATAGAATCTTGTAAAAAATTGCACCAATCACAGCCGGTGAAACCGAATGTTCGAATGTTCCGTTTTAACGGAATCTTGATTTTATTGTTTTAATAATTTTTAATTTAGTCGGTGCGGAATTATGATTATAAGATTTAAACAAAAAAATTAAAATAAATATAGACGGTTCTTGAGAATATGCCAGTAACAATATCCTAACCTCAACATCTTGATTAGAAATTTATCATTCTTTTCTATGCACAGTCTCAGGCTTCTCCAGAACTAGTAGATCTCACTCTTTCAAATTGTTTTTTTTTTAATTCTAGGAAAATATGTTCCTTTCCATTCACCACTTTCCCGAAAAAGACTTATAGAATATTTGGGAACGAATTTTCTTTTGGGCGTTATACATTTTTTTCTGGTCATTTTACAAAAAAATTACATCAGAGTATTTTGATAGATAGAATAATTTCCATTAGAAACTTTTTTCAAATTTTATTTATTCATTAGGGTTTTACAGCGATGCGAAACTTACACTATTCTTCAGTACTAGTAAGTATACATTAATATGAATGAATAGGCATAAGATGTGTGCTTCAAAGTTTTCTTCCAGTTGTGCTACCACGTGCGTGCGTGACGTATTTAATTGTGAAAAGTATTTTGAGTTTTGTGGACAATATTTTGAATTTTGTGGACAAGAGGTGGGTTTCAGTGTCGACCAAGCAGAATCAGATGCAGATACCCCCATCGTTCGCTCCGCTCTTGTTCGCTCTGCTCTTGCTGCATCCCAATCGTTCGACACTATTGTCGCCGAAGATATCGATATTCTTGTCTTGCTCACGGCATTTGCAAGAACACATTCAAATGTATTTTTTTAAACCATCAAAAGGACGTACAGCCGAACAATTATATTGTCCATCAAGTTTTATGTACGGAGACGTCATTGTGGATAATATGTTGTTCCTCCATGCCTTCTCAGGATGTGACACGACTTCAGCAGCTTAAAACATCGGTAAAATGAAATTTCTCACAGCCCTGGAGACACGTCCTGAGTTAGCTACTGGAACAGCGTTATTCCTCAATGAGAGAGTCGACCTTACTTTGCTCACTGTAGTTGGCGAACGTTTTTTCATCTCTTTATATGGTGGCAATAAAGATGATGATTCTCTTGACAGTCTTAGATATAAACGATTCGCCAAGTGAGTGACAAAGAATACATTTAATTTGTCTTCACTTCCTCCAACACAAGATACAGCCCGCTTGTACAACCTCCGAGTCTATCATCAGGTCCAGTCGTGGCTCGGGAATTACAACGACCCTCAAAACTGGGTCTGGAAAAAGTATGGACAAATATTGATGCCTGTTCAAAGTTCAAAACCTCCAGCTTCTAAAGTTAATATTCTGCCGATGCAAGGGAAACTGTGGAGCAATGTGTGGATGTCGGAAGGCAGGCCTCAAATGTTCTGCAGTGTGCCTGAATGTGTTCTGGGGAGACATGAACTGCCAACAATGACGCCACTTCATTCTCCATCCTTCCTCAACAATTCAATATCGGAAGCTCAACCAGATCCTGAGCCACATCCTGGCCCATCAAAGAGACTGAGGCCACAGTAGATTGGGAAATATATTTCGATATTTTTAATTACACTAATTATTATGTGGATTCTGCCTACTAGGGATACGACGTAAAAAACGCGCCACCAGACTCAACCTCGTAGGGGGTGGGGAAAAGAGTCAATAACTAATTAACAACATTGCAATGTCAATTATTAAAATGTTTCTTATAAAAATAATGGAAAAATGAGAGAAATATGCCTAATCATTCATATTAATGTATACTTACTAGTACTGGAGAATAGTGTAAATTTCGCATCGCTGTAAAACCCTAATAAATAAATAAAATTTGAAAAAGTTTGTAATAGAAGTTATTCCTTGAAAACCCCTATATCAAAATGCTCTGATGTATTTTTTTTGTAAAATGATCAGAAAAAAGTTATAACGACCAAAAGAAAATTTGTTCTCAAATTTTTATCTATTTTCGTGAATAACTTTGTTATTTTTGATTCTACGACTAAACGTTATGGAATCAAATTTGCAAAAAAAATGTATTTACAAATTTTCTGTGCGATGAATAGTTTGCCTGATACTGTAAGTAGTAGTATAAAAAACATTCACAGTTCTTTTTACAAGATGGCGGCCGATGCAAAAGGGTTGCGACCCCACAAACATGGATTTAACTTTACACTAACCCCCTCTTGACATCCAAAAAATAAAATTGCGTGCTCTGACTTTTGCACGCTAAGCCCAAAAAAATGTAACATTTCAATGGACTATATTAAAAGTTATCAATTAACAAGTTTATAACAAAGTGGCAACCATAGAAACAGATAAAATTCCTTAGCATTCCACATCAAATATAAAGACTCTTTTAATATGACGTCACATATTTAGGCAACCCGCAACGAATTATCATAGTTGAAATTGTACAGATCGAGTCTGACCCTTGTTTACTATTTATATAGATACCTACTATAGAAATGAACAACTTCAAATTAATTTTGGTTGGTTGATTTCCGGGCTGGTTGCCACGTCGTCGGTTTACAACACTTGACGTTTCGAGAGACATATCGCTCTCTTCTTCAGAAGTTACTCTGAAACTGGAGATCTACTAGTCTTGTCAATATTTATATTTGATGTGGTCACTGGTCCATGATGTTCCGGTGGGTGATCTCGTACGCGTTGTTGACGTTCCAGTGGGTTGCTTTCACGGATGACTCTCTTCCATATACCTGGCAGATCCACGCCACCATCCCTGTTGGAGTTGTTCGGATTTTTGTAAATTTCTAAAGCTCCTCTGTATAGTCGGGGCCAAAATCTTGTCTCTCTCTCACCACCATGATGGCTTCACTCAGATTCACTGTGTGTCCTGTGTCCGCCCTATGCTCTGCTACTGCCGATTTTTCCCAGTTGTTATTTTTGAGGTGAATTTTGTGTTCCTTTAACTTCGTCTTGATGTGCCTTCCAGGTTGTCCTATGCAGACCTTTCCGCAAGAGCAAGGAGTACTGTACACACCGGGGCCCTGGAGCTGGTCGTTGTTGCAGGTCTTTGGAAACGCTGCCGCCACCTTCCTTACAGTAGTGATTACTGTGTTGATATTTCTCTTCTTCAAAAGACGCCCGATTTTATCTGTACAACCTTTCACGTAAGGTAAGGTACGTCGTCGCTAAGTACTCCTGTTTCCCAATGGGTGTATGTCTCCTCCTGATAGCTCGTTCTATATTTTTCGGCGTGTAGCCATTCCCTCTCAAGGCCTTGCGTAGGTGTTCTAGTTCTTCGGCCAAGTGTCTTGGCTCGCTGATGATCCGCGCTCGATGAATCAAGGTATTTATGATCCCCTGTTTTTGGGCTGGGTGGTGGTGGGACACCGCATTCAGATACCTGTCTGTGTGAGTTGGCTTCCTATATACTCGTTGTCCTGAAGTGCCATCTGGTTTCCTCTCAACCAAAACATCCAAGAAGGGAAGAGCGGCGTTTTTCTTACTTCCATGGTAAACTGGATATCTGGATATCAAATTAATTTATTTTTACAGGGATTTAGAAGTATTTAAAAATATTTAATGTGTTTCGTAAAATAGATACACTTATGTGCTTAAAACTTACAAAAAACAATATAAAAGAATTAAATTTAAATAAAGTAAACATTTAACATTCGCGTGTTATTCATAATGCGCATGCACGGGAAGAATAGCCTCATACGCAGGTGAGCTCTTGTTGTTATATTATAGCTGTCATCATTAGCGTATTTTCTCTTCTTTTGTTTAATCTTGGCATTTTCTAGTTCTACCAAGTATTTTTATTGTTTTTCTTGGTGCTGTGCTGTGTCAGTCTGTTTATCGAGTGTTTTTTTCTTCAAGTGGTTTATTATAGATTTACTCTGAACCAGAACCAAACTTTTCTTGAATGATATTCTGTTGCGAGGCTACTTCGCTTACATGAAGTTATTTGTAATGCGTATGCTCAGTAGCATTGATATAATTTTAATTTATTAATTACTATAAAAGTCAATATTGTTCTATAAATTTAAAAATATAAATTCTATAATTCTTGTAGTTTGACACTTGGGGTTTGAAACTTCTTAAATATTTCTAATAGATATTGCCAGAATATCGCGATATTTAAGGTCATGACAAAGAAAGCTTTTTTGGCACTTATATCCAAAGTACATAAGGTCGAAAATCGATTTAGTAAAAATTCAGAGAAATTCTGACGTCACTACTAAAAAGGCCTACTGTCTCAATATGACATTTAAGATAATTAGGCGCATAACATTACAAAAGCCACTAAACTGTCAGGACATTTTAAATAAGGACGGCAGAATACAGGTGTACCTTGTTGTGAAGTATACCAAACCATGTCGGGGATCATTCATATTTATTGTTGCCGTACAAGTTACAGCAATTATATTTTTAGCCGTTATCGCAAATAAAAATACAAACAAGCCTTTTCCTATTCGGTCATCGTTATTAATGAAACCCGATTGATGATGTGGGGTTCGAAGCCATACCTAGCCGTAGACTAGACGGCATTTTATTAGGTAATCTATCGAACCGAGTACTTATATCGAATGTGTAATTAGTATCGTAAGTAGTGGGTGTGCGCCGACAAAGGTCGTCGTCCTTTTAATAAGTGTTTTTGTATTAAAACTGCACAAAAGACTAACGTAATATAGAGGTTTGGTACAAGACATTAAATAGTTATTTACGCAATAAAGTGTAAAGTAATTCTTTTTCCAGTAATGCGACACTCTTACGAGTGAAAATAGGTGCACACGAGTTGCGTATAATATTTCACGATTTTATTTGAAGTATATGGAGAAGCTAAAGAGTTGCCCAAAATTCACGCAAGAAGTAATTTTGACAGAAAATTTAATTAAAATTGCAAATTTTGTATTAATTCATAAAGTATACAGTGTAGGGTTAATAGTCCAAGCATTATAGAGAAGTACTTACAGAAATTATTACCTGGAGAAAAAAAATATGACCGTTTAGAAAATTAAATTTTAAATTGAGTTTCTTGTTCTTTAAGTTGCAAAATCGGGTTTTCTATAATAACGAAAAAACTATAGCTCCTATCAAAAAATTTTAAATTAGAAAGTTTTAGGTTATAAAAAAAATCTATCGACTGATTTTTTGTAAGTATCGATTGCTTTGTTACTTTTCGAGATACATATATCGAAAAAACCGTTAAAAATCTTCCCTTTTCTCTTCTATAACTCGTTTACATTTAC
>NW_019416822.1:112356-183983 GCF_000390285.2 Anoplophora glabripennis
AGGTGGCAAAGTTCATGCGATGAATGGGTTGCATACTTCCACTTTATAATTTAAAGTTTCATTTATTTAATAAGTATAAAAAATACATTTGCTACATATGACTTATTACTGAAGCAAATGTATTTTTTATACTTCTTATAATAAGGATGACATGTACACGTGTATGAGAAAAAAATACATGGTATTGCAGTTTTTATTTAAAATGTAAAAATTTAACAAGTACACAAATTCTGCACAAAACATTAATATTTGTTTCAACTAACAATTATTTAAACTTTACAATAGTAGTTTATGGCCGAAAGTCCTGGAGAGTATATATTGTACATACATATAGATATAACAGAAGGTATAACCTACGAATTACAAATACAATTTACAATAAATAAAATATTTCTAACATCGTTCAATGTTATTTTAGTCCAGACGGTATCTGTTTCAAAAAGTCCATATTTGGGTGAATCGTATATCCACGGAGATTTTGGCTTTCAAATATCACTAGATATGAAAATTTTTCTATGCGCATAAAAAACGTGGGCTTAACTTTCGACGGCGCAATATGTTAAAAAAATTCGAAAAATTTCATATTTTTCCCAGTACATTTAGTGTAAATGACGGTTAACTTTGATCGGCTATATCTACGTAATTAATTGACCAATCGATTTTTTTTAAAAAGAAGCGTCTTTCCAAGAACTTTTAAAACCTATTTTAAAAAATTTGGTTTGGTGGAATATTCACAAAGTTATTCTAATTGTTTATAAGTACAGAAATTCGACCAATGTTTAAACAAGCGTCAGAGCTCTCCTAATTGACGGATTCGAATGTTTCAAAAAGCGTTTGAAAGCTTGAGACCCTTTCTATATGTGATTAAATTTTTAAGTATCTAAGGGCCTTGGTTTTTGCTGTGCAAAATTTTGAAGATTTGCAATTTTTTTTTTCAAAATCTGGATTGGAAAATAATTATGCAGAATCTGTCTAACCGATTTTGATTAAATTTGGTGTGATGATTGTACATAACATGAACTTTTCTCGAGCTAAGTATGAAGGTCCTATACTCAATTTAAAGACCCTAAAAAAATTCCCTAAAAATTAATGTTTTTTAACCCCATTTTTGGCGATTTTTTCGATTTTTACAATAATCATAATTCATTCGATTTGTAACTAGTCATATTTTGTAAAAAATTTAATTACAAAAATTTTTTTCTTCTTCTATTTTCGCCTAAAAATCAACTTGAAAAGATATATAATTAAATAGGAAGAAAAATATGACATTTTCGATTTTTTTTAACATATTGTGCCGCCAAAAGTTAAGCCCACGTTTTTTTTATGCGCATAGAAAAATTTTAATTTCTAGTGATATTTGAGAACCAAAAAGCCAAAAATCTCCGTGGATATACGATTCACTCAAACCAAAACAGATACCGTCTATAATAGTCTATTTTATTACTCGATGTCTATGATAATTTATTACTTACCCAGCCTAGTCCACCAAATTAGTTACATCTCAACCTAAGCCACTGTATTTAGATCATCGATCTAAGCTGCCTAAAAGCACAAACTATTTACCTCCTTTATAAAAGCAGTTTATGGCCGAAAGTCCTGGAGAGTACACTAACAGAAGGTATAACCTACAAATTACAAATACAATATTCTATAAATAAAATATTTCTATAACATTATTCGATATTATTCTATTACTCGTTACTCGTGATGTCACAGACTGGCAGGTGGCGCTGGCGGGATGCCTTATTCTGCAATAAAACAGCACATTTTACTCTGGTGGCACCATCCCGTATGAATCCCGCACCAATCAGTGACATTTGCAGATGCATTTGTTTCTCAACAATCACTAGTGAATTTTCTGAACTCCAAATCCTACAATTTTATCAATTAATGGAGCCATCGAGATGTAAGTGAGCCTCATCGCTGAGGATGATTTTGTTCGAAAAATCAGCATCCATTTGTTGTTCCAAGATCTACTCGACGAACTCTCTTTGCTTCGCGGGGTCAGTAGACTGTAGTTCTTGAGTCAATTGACTTTATAAGCATGAAGATGCAAATCTTTCGTGAGAATACGCTGTAGAGGGCTTCTCGAAATGTCGTGAAATTCTTTACCACGCCCACGGTGTGGAACTGGACCTCCTGGACTCTCAGCAACACTTTCACTAACTGCTTCGATATTTTGTGTTGAATGACTTGTTGAAGGATATTCAGAGTGTTTAATATCACTAGTTGATCCAGTCTCGCTGAATTTTTCAATTAATCTTGTCAACAGTTGATAAAGTTAAATCACTATTCCTACCATATTTTGTACGGAAATTGCGAACTGTAGCTGCCAAACCTTTATTATTTTTAAAATGTCGCTCAACAATGGAAACGCGTTGTTCTTTCATGTAGCGCTCTAGTTTTTAATAACCAGCTTTCACGTTGCTTTTTTTTCTTTTGATAACATTACCGGAAAAATTGCACAAAATTCAAGTCTTGCAGGGGTTTTGGGACGCTCAATATACATTGAAATCTAAAAATTTGTATACGGGAGTCATAGCGCAGGTAGCTATTAACTTCATTATTTTACATGAAAGTCCATATATACGATGTTTACAAACTTGGAGAGGAGAACAAATATTTTTTTTGGAAAAAGATAATTTTATGATACTTGACTTTTTTGGAACCGCTGACTCCACCAATAGCTGTGCCTATGCTATGTATTGGTTCATACCCAGTTGAAAATCACTTTACATAAAAATGTTAAGCTAACTCGCATATTCTAATATCTTGAAAAATAAATAACTTCATTTAAACATTTGTTCCCTATTAATATTCACTATAAAGGACACGTGACACTGTAATAAAAGCTAATGACGTAGATCTAATCATTGCCTAAAACTGAACTAGCAATGACTGTTTACTATAAAAAATTAGAACCAAAAGCGGACAACATACATTTGCGACCATAATTATTCACCTCTTTTTAAGTAGTAGGCAAGTCGGGGATAATTCCAGAGATTCTCAATAAGTTTTAACATTTTTAACTATTATTAATTTTAAGCACCGTTTTGTAATTCCAAATGATTCTTTCTTATTATTTAAAATGCTTATGCATTTTGTCAGATATTTGAAGTTTTATAAAAACTTTGACAGCTGAAAAGGGATGTTTACAAGGATCTCTAACTAAGGCACCTTTTACGGTGACAACTATTCTCCTCTTTTTATGTAGTATGTAAGTCGGGGACAATTTTAGGAATTCTCAATAAGTTTTAGTAATTTCGATTATTATTATTAAAGCATTCTATCTACTTACCATATACTTTCTGAGTTTGTGAACATGTTGTATAAGTGTTACAAGAGAATACAAGTCGGCATAGTTCCGGTATTAGGTAAGGACTGTGAACTGCTATGCAGAATTAAATGGACACGTTCCCATTCTGCTTATCCAATTTTTTGTTGTGGAAGTTGCAGTCGTGTCTCGCTTTTTTATTGTTGCCGGTTGTAGTTTTTTTTTATGAATGGGGTGTTGGAAATGTTTGATTCCTCGTTGCGATATCTTTAGTGTGATGTAGAACGTTACAATTTGTCTCTTAGCATGACTGGCACGTAACAATGTGCGTCAGATTGGGACGGCCGGAGAGTAGGCCGTGGAATTTTTAAGTGTTTCGAGAAATGGGTGTTCATCTCTTAAAAAAATTGTCAGATGTCACGCATTAGAATATTGTGTACTAAGTGATGCCTGGAAATTTAAACAAATTAAATGCCGTAATTGCGAAGTTAAAAATCAATAAATCGCGTAGTTCATTTTTCTGTTTTTCATTAAGATTCATCAAAATCATAGACACAAACATAACCATACCCTTTTTCTTCAAGGAACCACACTTTTTTATTTATGCTTCTATTTATAATTTCTTTAAACGTTCTATTAGTTCCAGTTTTCCATTACTAACATTGGAAATATTTAACGAATCGGTAAGGTAACGCTAGAGGTAGGAAAATAGACAGGGTGTCCCGAAATTAATGGGACTACAGAGCAGAATTTTTGTAGAAATTCCGATTATCATGATCATTTTACTAGATCCTCAAATTCTATTAAGCCACCTAAACATGCAACAATACTCCGCGGTAGAAATTATAAAGAGTGACGCACACATAATATAAAAACACTATTACCATAATGCGTATTAAAATATAAAATGATTTTTATACGGTTCAATATTATTTATCTTTGTTCCGCTCGCTACGCACATCGATATAATCTATAATCGTCTATAGACTGAGTTACACTGAACGTCGATCTACAGGGTCGGAAAGTCCCCATGGTTCATCGGTCGTTACGTGAGAGCGATAAAGAAAGTCATAGAAATCCGTGCGATAGAGAAAGATGGCTATAATGAAGGCGTCTAATAGTCACCGCCCATTTCGCTCTTCCAGAAATAAGATCCACTTCTTTGCACTTGGTAGGGAATAGGGAAATTTTTAATGGGTGTAATCGGACTTGATTTTGCCGTCCCGAGAAACGTCATAGCATAAGCGTAGGCGAGGGGTCTAATTCCATGGCTGTAATAAATTTATAAATTAAAAAAACATAACTGGGACGTTTTAAAATGCTGTAATAATTAAAATGAATCAAAGTGCCGGTTATAGCAAACCGTAAAAAATATTAGATATATTTTATTACCTTTTTTCAATATTTTCTATATTTTGTTGCCTTTTACGCAGACACGCCAATGGATTTTCGTTCCCCTTACTAGTCCAAAAGCTAGCGATGAGTCATTCTCTATAATTTCGACCGCGGAGTATAGTCTTTTTGAAAGAAGTCCAGTCTATATGGGGATTCGTTTTAGACAAAATGGAAGAAAAAAAAAGTTTTGTAATTAAATTTTGATCAAAATTGAGTTAGTTACAATGCAAAAAAATAATTATTGTAGTTGCAAAAATCGGAAAAATCATTTAAAAATTGCAAAAAATGCTAGTTTATTTGTGAATTTTTTTCAGACACTTGAATAATAATCTTCATACTTTTCCCAATTAAACTTCTTAGTGCATATAATATTCGGTTCGATAGTTTTTACATAATACCTAATTGTTTAAATTTATTTTTTTTAACAAATTTTCAAAATCAAATTTCTAAAAATCTAACGCCTTTGAATACTTGAAAATTTCACCACTAAAAGAAGAGTTCTCAAGTTTTAAAATGGTTTTTGAAAAATTCAAATCGGACGATTAGGTGAGCCGTGGTGATTGTTTAAACATTTTCGCAATTTTCACGCTTATAAACAATTGCAATAATTTAATGTTTTTTTCACATTTTTTTAAATCTTAAATTATGGTTTGGAACTACTCGGAAAGACGAGTATTTTTAAAGAAACAAACCTGATCCTGGTCCATTATTTTAGGAGTTATAGCCCGTTAAAGTTAACCCTTATTTACAGCAAAACTATAAGGGTATAAGGGCTGTTTTTTGAACTAATAGGTTTGTCATTCCGAGTACTTTATACTGTAACGAAGTGATTTTCCGACACCCCACATTTGGTTTGTTTTTATTAAATGTAATTAATAAATATAGTTTACCGCACCGGCATTGTTATTAGCATCTCAAACGCCGTCCGTCACCGCGCAACGCCAAGCCGATGGCCTGAAAATTCACACCGCGTACGCCAGTCTTCAACCTGCCAGCGTAGGGAATAGTCGTGCCGAGCTCCAGCCTGCCGTCTAGCCAGCAATACGTCACCGCCTGAGTAAGAATTTTACAAGTCCCGCTTAGGAGAACTACGCAGCCGCTACCGAAACGTCACCAGGACCTAGGAATTAAGCTGCCGTCAGCGTTTTAGTTGACCACGAGGCATCGTAGAGACCAGTCGAGCCGTCAGCCGTTCCAGAGACCTACGTCACCAGTAAGGAATTGGTAAGGTTTCACTAAGTCCAGCCTGAGGAAACTACGCAGCCGCCAGGATTCGCCGTACGAATATAGCAGACAGGCTGTATTCAAAGGATTAGTCTACCAGGATCCGTCGTCGCATCCAGTCGAGTCGCCAGCCGCCCTACCCGAAGATACGTCACCGCTGGAAGTAGGTGAGAATTATACAAGTCCAGTTTAGACGAACTGCGCAGCCGCCAATCCGAGACGAGGGACTTAGGAAACAAACGAAATTCGAGAAGTTAGTTCATCTCTAGCCGCCGTCAACACCAGTCCAGTCCGAAGACCGCTGCAGTAAGTTAGGTTCCGCGCAGATTCAATGCGCAAGTCTCTTGAGGTGATAAGAGACCTGACGAGGTAATTGTACTGCAGAGTTAGTCCTGTTCCAGCATTCCGACCGACCAGACATGCCCAGGAAGAGAAGTAAGTCAAGGTTTAGGGAAAATAGGTAAAGACTTGGCTGCTATCCGTTGTACTAATCATATCTTCTCTTTTCAGTTATCCGCCGTACCACGACAAGGAAAGGTGCACTGTTGTCTCTGTCCGGTGCACTGGACCTAAACTGCGAGTTCGGCTTATAGGATGTTGTCTCCCCTTTTTCTGTCCTATGAGTTGAAACGCAGGTCGTACCGAACCGCCGAAATACGACAAGGAAGGATGCATTTTGTCACTGTCCGGTGCATTCGACCTAACTGCGCGCTCTGCTGATAGAATGTCGTGTCNTACAAAAGCCACTAAACTGTCAGGACATTTTAAATAAGGACGGCAGAATACAGGTGTACCTTGTTGTGAAGTATACCAAACCATGTCGGGGATCATTCATATTTATTGTTGCCGTACAAGTTACAGCAATTATATTTTTAGCCGTTATCGCAAATAAAAATACAAACAAGCCTTTTCCTATTCGGTCATCGTTATTAATGAAACCCGATTGATGATGTGGGGTTCGAAGCCATACCTAGCCGTAGACTAGACGGCATTTTATTAGGTAATCTATCGAACCGAGTACTTATATCGAATGTGTAATTAGTATCCGTAAGTAGTGGGTGTGCGCCGACAGAGGTCGTCGTCCTTTTAATAAGTGTTTTTGTATTAAAACTGCACAAAAGACTAACGTAATATAGAGGTTTGGTACAAGACATTAAATAGTTATTTACGCAATAAAGTGTAAAGTAATTCTTTTTCCAGTAATGCGACACTCTTACGAGTGAAAATAGGTGAACACGAGTTGCGTATAATATTTCACGATTTTATTTGAAGTATATGGAGAAGCTAAAGAGTTGCCCAAAATTCACGCAAGAAGTAATTTTGACAGAAAATTTAATTAAAATTGCAAATTTTGTATTAATTCATAAAGTATACAGTGTAGGGTTAATAGTCCAAGCATTATAGAGAAGTACTTACAGAAATTATTACCTGGAGAAAAAAAATATGACCGTTTAGAAAATTAAATTTTAAATTGAGTTTCTTGTTCTTTAAGTTGCAAAATCGGGTTTTCTATAATAACGAAAAAACTATAGCTCCTATCAAAAAATTTTAAATTAGAAAGTTTTAGGTTATAAAAAAAATCTATCGACTGATTTTTTGTAAGTATCGATTGCTTTGTTACTTTTCGAGATACATATATCGAAAAAACCGTTAAAAATTTTCTCTTTTCTCTTCTTCTATAACTCGTTTACATTTACGTTCCCATAATTGCTATTTACTGTAAGTATAGTTCGCGGCAAGTCAAAAAAGTACATTTTTGAAAGATTAAAAATATTAATTATTTTTCGATATATGTATATCGATTTTTTGAAAAAAAAATGCGATCTCGAAAATTGGCTAGATCTTCTCCGCAGATAACCCTACAGTAACGTTTCGGTTTATTTTCTTCGTAAAGAGTTATATTACCAGTTCTTAAAAAAATTTCACGATCTTATTAATTTTAAGTATCAAAAAATGACTTTCAATTTTTACTTTATGACAACGACTATTATAGAAAGAAACTGCTGACATTTTTTCACGATTTAAACAAAAAATTTTTATGACCAGGAGCCGAGGTAACTTTTTTATTTAAAAAAAATATAAAAGACCCAATTAACATTTAACAGCGATACGCTTGATGGAGGTTAATGTTAAATAGGTACTTACATTTTCAAGTAACAAAAATAATACAATATGTTTAACTGATTTTTAGTATTAGTAATTGTGTTAATTAGTAATTAGAAAAAAAAATTAAAGTATTATACAAAAAATAGTATTGCAATAGTAAATAATTATTAAAATGACCACAAAAGTTAAAAAAAAATGTAAATTAAATAAAAATTAAAAATTCCTATTTTGCTTCTAAGACGAAAATGACTATAATATTCGTGTTTATCTCGTCAAACTACCCCAGAATAAGTATTTTGCAAGCGCGAGCCATTTAGATTGCACGTCATTAGTTCCTAGAGCGAACGCGCGCCTGTACGCTTCAATTTATTACTCAATTAATAATACTAAAAATCAGTGAAACATATCTTATTATTTTTTCCTTGAAAATATAGGTATTTAGTATTAACCTCCATTAAGCGAATAGCTGTAAAATGTTAATTGCGTCCTCTAGATTTTATTTAAATAAAAAAATTACCTCGGCTCCAGAAGGTCATAGAAAAACATTTTTTATTTAAATTCGTGAAAAAATGTCAGCTAATTTCTTTCTATGAAAGTCGTTGTCATAAAGTAAAAATTGAAATAGTTACTTGAAAAAACATACCCAAAATAAGTGCGATTTTTTGAGTCATTTTTTATCCTTAAAATTAATAAAATCCTCAAAATTTTTTAATAGCATGGTAATACAATTCTTTAGGAAGAAAATAAACTAAAAATCGTTACTGTAGGGTCATATGCTGAGAAGATATAGCCAATTTCCTTTTTTTCAAAAAATCGATAAATCTNCAATTTGTGGCCTTTTATTCCTGTGTGAAGTCTAACTCTCTCTAGACCCTCTGGACATACCGTGTCTTCACTGTAGCCGCCCGTGTAGTGGTGTTTCTGCACTATAAACGGAAACTGGCGCCCGAGGTAACCGCCGCCGCTCAGGCGTCATAGTGACGAACGACGAAAATAACAAGCGACACATCACAATACTTACTAGATATAAATTTTCAAAATTTGCAATCACGGGCGTTCCATTTAAAATGTCACTCAAAGATATTCAAGATCGCGGGAAATCAATGAGATATCAGTGGTGGGAGGAGCAAACATACAGCTAAAAATTTCACTTAGCTGTACCAATTTCGATGATTTTTTTTTAATCGATGTCTCGCAACTTAAAAAATTCAATTATCATATTTTCAACTACCTTTTATTATTAATTATTTGACTTTTGACATACCGATAAACAGTTACTTTATTTATTTACTATGTTAATATCCACGACCAAAATTTTTGCATGTTGCACCAGGTAATACTAGTAAGTTTGTTTAAATATTATAAAATTGTGTTAACAATAATTATTTAAATAAACAATTGAAAATTGGTATTAATTTTTAGTTGTACGATAAATTTCTAAAAATCTTTAAAAAAAAATAAATTGTGAATAATTATAATTTTAATTTTTTCGTTTACTTTTAAAATATTTATCTAAAATTTATTTTTTATTTATACAAAAAAGTATAAGAATCTTTTGGATACTTGAATAAACAGTACACACTTTTCATAATTTTTCAAATTTTAAACTATTTATTTCAATTTTCATTTACATTTAATCTAATCTAATTCTTTTACTAGTTGGTGATTTTTCACATACCAAATTAAACCTAAATAAGTCTCCAAAAGTTAAACTGTAATGATTATTTAGAATCTGGTACATTTGGATAAGATCACCACGAAGAAGTCTCACATTAGTGTAATTTTCAAATTATACAAACGGTGATGATATGGAAGAGATCTAAATTTGGGGAACCATTTTGTGAATCTTCTCTGCACTGCATCAGATTAATATCTTTTACTAGGTACCAGGTTTACCCATATGTTCACGCTCACGCAGTATTCCAGATGCGGATGAATATATGATTTATATAATTTTAAGAAGACCTGATCGTTTGAGCTCTGGAAACACTTATTTAAAAGATAAGACACGGAGTTGGCTTTTTTCACAACAGTGGAAATATGTTCAGACCAAGTGAGGCTGGAATTGATTACTACACCCAAATCATTCTGGTTTTCGACAGTTGTTATAAGTTGACCTTGACTGAAAGTATATGTTGACTTGGGATTATTTTTACCAATATGTATAAAAGTACACTTATTTAAATTCAGAGGGATGAGTCAAACATAGCACCAGTGCTCGATGGAATTAATATCGTCTTGTAGAGTTTGATGATCTTGTAGTGCATTTCCAAATATCTCAGTATCATCGGCATGACGCCGCTCCCCGTCCTTCCCCTGTTTCGGAACTAGAACAAGACGGGCCTTCTTCCATATCGGGAAAGAGGCTGTCTAACCTAACATAATCTGTATTGGAAAAATATTTATGTATGTAAAAAAAGATATTTTCCAAAAATATTACAAACTGGATTTTTTTTCCTCTTAAAATTACTATTTAGTTTTCCTGTTTCTTAGTAAAACTACACTTTTGGTGTCGTAAATATACATATAACTTAAATTTATATTTTGGGTGAATTACACAAAAAGCGTAAAATTACATGCGTAATTTGTGATGGAATTTTACATTATCTACAGTGGCGTCAAAATAACTAATGATCTATAGTACGATCATATTCGATGCAAAGTAATAAATCATTGCCTGTCAAGGGAACCAATGAAGTACGCCTTTAAGGGTTTTACAAATTGAATAATTTCTTTATACATTATGAAGGGACGAGGGGATCAGTTCAGGTCTGGCACCCTTGTTGCTACAAAAATTCCTTTATTCTCATAAACTATTTATTTTAAATGTAGTTTATTATAAATCCAATTTGTTGCCTAAATTCCACATATGTACTACATTTTACCTCTGTACGCGCCACTGTTGTTTACTTGTTTTTTGGAAGCGCTCTCTAATTGACAGCAAAGCTCGCCAGGTTAGTATTTGACGTATAACCGACCAGTTCGTACACTCGATGCACCTGGGCGACTACAGCTACTACCAGAACACAGTGCGTATGCAGCGGTATTTCAGATTTTACATTGAATTTCATTTTAAATTTGAAATGATTTATCTTACGCCTCCTAAAAATGATGACACGATTTTCCTTTGATAAAAGGCCGACAATTTTTTGCTCTACTTTGCATCGTATACGATCCTACTATAGTGCGTAATTGTACGTAAAATATTTATGAGTGTAGGTACAACAGATAAACTTTTACATTAATTAAAATGTCTTCTGAGTGCATAACGAGCGTCACTGATTACTGTTAATAAGGAAAATGATTACGGAGAATACCTGCTCGTGCAGAGGAATTCGTTCCGAGTTGCATAACCGTACATCGGTGTTCGCGATGGACGAGAGTGTTACTAAATTAGTAATTACCGACGCAATTAAGCACATCATCCTAGTTTCCGTCCCGGTGACTAGGAAGTGGGCAATTTTCTGAAACACGTACCCACTTAAAACCCCGTTTTTTATAGCCGAGGTGGTACGTGAGGCGGGATTGTTGTTTTTTTGTACGGTACATCGCCGGGCAACAACGTGGAATTATGCGGCATTAACGATATTATGCAGCGATCAGGATGATAATAGAAATAAAATTATGGTCGCTGTTTCTTGTGTGCAGTTTTGTCGGACTGAATCTGTGTAAAGGGAATGCGACTTCTGCGGAAATAAACTATGCGTCAAAATGATATTTTTTTAGGCTTAGGTTAAAAAAGGAAACCAAGGATTTATTATAGTCTTTCCGAAGTCAGTTGAACATATATAAAAATGCCTAGTAATAAAATTTAATGAGTTTCGTAGGCGTCCTTAAAAAAGTTTTCTACTAAAGGTAAAAAATAATAATTTCTATATAATGTGTAGAAAATTGCTATTATATGTTCATTTGACCAACACCATATTTTAATTTATGTCCTCAAACAATTTTATTATATTGATGGTAAATTTTGGTTATGACATATCAAAAAGCATTTACATTTTCATTAAAATATATTACTGCTCGGCATTGCTGTTTTGCACTGTTAGGCATTTTGTGAACAACTGAAATTTATGGCCGGTCGCTCAGTGCAGCTGTGTTTGTGCACCGTTTGCCAGTGTGCGCATTCTTCAACTGGGCGTATACATTTCTACCACTTCCACCTTAAGTTCGACCAGACCTGTATATGGGTATGGCTAAATAAATATGGGAACAAGTTTTTCAAATATTTCAATGCCGAGTTGCTGCTTAGCGACCGAACCTGATACATACTGCCTAGCTCCTTGGTCTTCAATTCAGATCGGAAAAACTATATCATTAGAATGCCTTCTATCATAGTTTTACATGTATGTAACTATTTTAATATTTATCTTTTAGTAGTTCAAATATTTACTCAATCAACTTAATTAATCTATTTCACACAAACGCATACATTTTTAATGCTTCCAGTCCTGGATAGCTTCACTTGAAATGACCTTTAAAGTCTGCGACGAATTTACTTTGATGTCGTTGAAATAAGAAAAAATTGCAAAGAGCCATACCTGGCGAGTAAGGAAGGTGAGGGAGGACAGTAATCTGATTTTCAGCATAAAACCGACGAAAGCTGAATGTGCGGACTTTTTTAAATAAATTTCAAACTGAGTTAAATATTTTTTCGATTTAGACAAACTTATTCCAAAGTCCTTCTAAGATATAGCCCTGTGAACTTCACTTTGCAGTATTATATCAATATTTGATGTAAATCGTACAAAATATTTAATTTAGTTATAGGTTTAGCAAAGTAGTGAAGTTTAGTTATACTAGAATACACCTTAACAATCGATTGTCCATAGCTGAAATCTGTAGTATTAAAATTGAAATCAATTTTTATCAGAAAATAATATACATTTTACCCATATGCAACACGTAGATATATCTTTTTTTCCAGTAAGCTTCAAAATTTCTGCTAACAAAAAAGTGTTAGCAAAAAACAAATTACTGTTTAAAGTGTTTTAGATAAAAAATCAGCTTAATATTCATGCTTGACATCTCAAAAACAGTTCCATTAAAAAATAACGAAGTTATCGTAAAAAATAATAAGCAACATTATTTTTAATTGGTATGAAGTATCAGTAAAATTTAAAAGCAGTATCTATGGCACATTTGGTTTTCAGAACCTGTTTTATCTCCTGCTTCAATGAAATGAAGAATAACAAGTTTATCATCCCGTTTACATTTTGAAAAATAAAAGTTATACTGAGTGATTCAGTCATTAAGTCGCTACACTTTGATTTTGAAACCAATTGCAAAATTCAAGACGACTGGGGAAATCAGCTGTTTCGCTTCAACGTTTGAACGCTTTGTAGTCCGCCAGCCGGCGAGATAACAGGAGTTAAGGAATAATTTGCTTATTTTTTAAAAGGTCGAGTAAAATTTCTTTTTTTTTCGATTTTCTGTCTTTATTGGGCCTTGAAATTAATGACATTATGACTGAATCACCCTGTATGGTGTTATATCCCGATAATCACATTTACTATGGAAATGGCCATATGTTTATTAAATAATACAGGGTGTCCCAAAATATATCAACCCCCCCGTTAAGTTTACAGGATTGAGTCCTGTCAAAAAATATTCAGATAAAAGTTGTATGAATCGAAAACCATTGACCTTGTATTTAACTTTGTCCAATCCAGTTTGTCACAACAAGATGAAGTTGGAAATATTAAATGGAACACCCTATTTTTTTCAGCAATCGATAGAACGTCGAATATGGGGTAAGAAAGTGTTTCCGGTATGTCCTTGCAGGTTGGAGCGCATTTGAATATCAAACTATATATTTATTTTAAATAACTCAGCAAAATCGAATTCTGGAGAAAAATGTTGCAAGCAAAACAATGACCTTGGATTTGACCTTCACAAATTGCAAGGTCAAACTAAGGTCAACTTAATATCAAATGGAATAAGCTATTTTAATGCTAGCAAACCAACACGGCAGCAAATTTTACGTTGGAATCTGGGCTCAAAGAATTTTTCCAGGATATACTTGCTGTTATTTCAAGGTTAAACTCATTTTTTGCATAAAATAATTGATATAAAAATAATAGAATTGAATGTACTCATTCGACTAAAACTATTAGTATGATTTAGCTCAATTCAAAATTGAATGAATGTGACATTCTGAATTCTACGAATTTTGTTTGAAACATTCTCCTTTAAGTCCTGTCGAGTTATTTATTTATTTATTAATTTATTTTCCTTTTATGACAACAAAGTTATTGTATATTCAGGACATACTCAATTTTATTTTAATTTTGATCATTTCGCATATACCATTTTCACTTTTGTGTGGACACGTATTTTTTACTCATATTTTCAGCATTTTGTCACATTTTCGTCTCTTGTGGTCTTCTTTGATCAGTCTGAATTTGTTATTACACAGCTCCACAAAAAAAAGTGAAATATCCGAATGACACGACCTTGGTATCTATATGTTTTTAGGATCGCTGAATCCGAATCAGGTGTCCGTTTGACCCGATTAACTCTGGGTTAAGGTCAGTTTAAGGTTAAATGTAGAGAATCAATTGCCAACAAAGTAAAACAATATTTTTTGAGGTTGCTGATCCGAATTCAGTATCCGTTTTATCCCAACCAGGTTTGGGTTAAGCTCAGTTCAAGGTCAAATGTATAGAATTAATTGCCAATAAAGGAAACCAATATATCTATACGTATCAAATATAGAGAATCAATTGCCCACATATACATATCTATACATTTTTGGGGTCGGTGAATCCAAATCCGGCGTCCGTTTGATCCCATCAGGTCTGCTTTAAGGTCAGTTCAAGGTCAAATGTAGAGAATCAATTGCTAACACAGTAAACCATTGTATCTATACGTTTTTGGGATCGCTGAAGCGATTTGGGATTTGACCTTGAACAGACCTTAACCCAGAGCTGCTCGGGTCAAACGGATACCGGATTCGGATTCAGCGACGCCAAAAACGTATAAACATATTGGTTTCCTTTGTTGGCAATTGATTCTCTACATTTGACCTTGAACGCAGACCTGATCTGTTCAAACGGACACCGGATTTGGATTCACCGATCCCAAAAATGTATAGATATGAGGGTTTACATTGTGGGCAAACGTAGACCAGTTCTGATCAAATGGACACCGAATTCCGATTTAGCGACCCTAAAAACGTATAAATACAATGGTTTACTTTGTTGGCAATTAATTCTCTACATTTGACCTTAAAGCAGACCTGATCGGATCAAACGGACACCGTATTTGGATTCATCGACCCCAAAAACGTATGGATATGTAGGTTTACTTTATGGGCAATTAATTTTCTACATATGACCTTGAACTGACCTTAACGCTGACCTGGTCGGATCAAACGAACTTCAGATTCAGATTTACTGACCCCAAAAATGTATAGATATGTACGTTTACTTTGATGGCAATAGATTTACTATGTTTGACCTTGAAGTGACCTTCAACCAGAGCTAATCGAGTCAAACGGACACCGGATTCGGATTTAGCGACTCCAGAAATATATAGATACGATTGTCTTGTCTTTCAGATATTCCACTTTTTTTGTGGAGCTGTTATTATTCGTTTCTTAAAAAACCTTCACAATTTTAACCTAGCTCCGTTTCGATATTTGGTATCTCACTATATTCTCGGTTGGGTGAGGTCATCAATCAAAATGTATAATTAGTATAGTATCGGGTTAATTTTTGTTATGTGAATTGCTCTTGGGTGGCAGTGCGTCTCGAGTCGCAATTAACGTTGTAGAAATGGAGGAAATGAACAACGTATCTAATAATAATGTTCCCGTCCGATTATTATTTTCTAATTAACTGAGAATCCAATTTGTTGCTTTTACTGAAGAATTTATTTAAATCCATTCGGATTATGAACGTCATTTCTCTCTTCAGCTAATCAAATCGAAGAAATTTTTATTAGAGTATGATTTTATGCTTCGTGCCGACAGGCATAGGCGTCGATTAACACGGAATACAAGGAGGGACAAATTTAATATATCATAACACGGACAAAATGGTCTTCCTGTAGTCTATATGTATACAAAACGAATGTCAATAGAGGTTTGACTTTTCGATTTGTGCTATTTATATATAAAAAAAAATTATTAAAATTTAATTGTTGTAGTGCTTTAAAGCAATGTATCAGGTTATTACGCCATGCTGAAGAAGTCTCTTCTTCGCTACTGTAATGGCACCCATCCCGATAGGTACTTTACTTTATTGTAAGCTGAACTTAAATATTAATGAAAAAGAAACAAACGCATTTCTCGGTAGTTGAAATATGCGCTTACTTTATAATTTAAACTTCGAGGAATACCTCTCTCTTGGAGAACAATTGATACAAGTAAACGGAGCTGCATCGTTCTATGTTTGTTATTTATTTATTGTGAATATTATAATGAGCTAATTATGGAGTTATATCAGCCAGTAATAACAACAATCTGCTACTGTCTGCAACGTTTAAGGTCAAATAATTGTTTATTTGGTATGTGATAAATTATAAAATATAGTGTCCCCAAGAAAATACTCGATATAGGTTTTTTCTGGATGACCCCAGTTTTGTCCACGCGCCATAAATTCAGTGAATATATTTTCTCATTTCCATTTTCGTTGGAAATTCAGTCAAGCTGTCTTATTACTCAAATGAGATCACCCTATAAACAGACATTAACATTTATGTGTGATGTATGTTCGTCAACAAATCAATCATTCAATCAATTGTTGATAAATATATCCTTTGCACATTTTAGACATTTTCAAAATTAAGTCTATGAAAAATTTAGAAGTGGCTGCTGTAATACAGACATGCTTGATATTTGAGACGTCGCCGTCGTCGCCAAATCCATTTTGGTCATAGTGCCTCATCGTTTTTAATCAATATTTTTGTCGCGTCTAGCGTTCATTTCTGTAAATTTTGTATTGAAACTCGTTCCTTAAAAGTCAGCAAACATTAGCTTGACTATACTCGTAAGTTTGTACTATTAACTTTTATAAATTTGTGAAACAATTTCAGACAGTCAAATATGGTGACACAATGGCAATTGGCCAATAATTCATAGCGATAAAGATCACTGAAACTAGTAGTGATAATTTTTTTGGCATAAGTGTCGCAAGGGACCTAAAAATGGAAAACTTTGTAAGAAAATGTGAAAAACATCTTTATTTGTCTACCAATTTCTCATTAATGCCAATTAGAAATGTGACATTATTATATTCGAAAAGCTCATAGCCCATGCAAAGAAACGAACTAGAATCCGAAAATTTTTTTCTAATCAATATGTACAATTTTGAGCTATTTATTAAAATTTACACTTTAATTACTCGAAAAACGTAAGATTCCATGTTACATTGATAAACAAAAAAATTACAAGTCGAAATATACTATTATAATTAACAACCTAATAAGGTAATAAAGTTAATATTTAATAAGACATCTACAATATTTTGAGAAAGTTGTAGAATCTTCTTTCGTTTCTTTGCATTTCCTGAGAAAACTTACCACAGTAATGTATATTTTTTTACACCATCAGAAAGTAGAGATTTCAACGAAGAAAAAGCCCACCGACGTTTATAAAAAAACAGATATTTTGACGTGAGAATTTTCGATTGAAAATTAGGGTGCTTTTTCGATATTAAGTAAAAATAAGGTGAAAAAATAAATACTTCAAATCAAAAAAAATTACAGCGTGTTTGGGACATAAATAGGTAAGTTTTCACCAAATTTCGTGAATTTTTTTTTTTTTTTAAAAGAAATAAAAAACCAAAAACTTGGTTATTTGAATTTTTCACATAAATTTTGAGGTTATGTGAAAAAGTGTAAATACAAAAGTTGTAGATCTTTTTATTACCTACAACTTTGTCATTTAACTTTTTTCCATAAGACTTATAGTTTTTCTGGAAATCAAGGGAAACCGTTTTTTACCCTTAAAAACTCACCCCCTACCCCTTCCCGACCTCAGATCGCCCGTAAATTATTTTTCCTTTCATTTCTGTTATATTCTCTTTCTTTTCCAATGGGTTTCATCCTACTATAATTTTTTTTGGTTTAAAAAATTATCGACCCTGGTCTAATCCGGGTGGCTTGACGGTTGAAATTTGGAAACTTCGGTGAAAAATTTCGAAATATCGTTAATTTTTTATAGATCGCGTGCTTCTATACGTCGTCGTGGATGTCTCTGGACTGCTCTGGAGTAATCGCGTCTGCAGAGCCTCGCAAAAAGACTTCCAGAGGTCGCTGAAAATTGTGAAGCTGCTTTACGTGATTGATGTTCCTATTTTATGGCGGGAACTGCACCATACAGGCTTCTTTTATAGAAATATTGCGACTTTTAAAAACATAGTCGAATTTTGAAGTACAACATTATCCTCAACTGTTGTTTGCAATTAAGTTTAATATGAAAATAAAATAATTGCAAACTTATGTTTATACAGTGCGTTAATCATATACTCCGTTAAGGTTTAATGGTGGATTGTGGTGGTCTCATATTCGCAAAAAAAGTTCTTATAAACATGTGTTCGGAAACGCTTTACAGGGTATTGAGATCTAAGAAATATATCATTTATTTATATATCTCTTAAGATTCTTGACGTAGATTGATGAGGCTTGGGCTAATGACTTAACTAATTATAGGCAAAAATTTGCTGGGTTAGTACACAAATCTGCCAATCAGTGACGGGGATACGGGGTACTACCGTTCAGAAAATTAAAAATGTTTACAACAATGATTTTTTGGAGTTACATACTTACGATTTTTTTATTCAAGTATGTCGACTTATTTTAAATAAAAAAAATTGTATTTACTGAGAACAGACTCGTTTTCCCATTTTTCCATTTTTCCATTTTTTTCCTTTTTTTTTTTCTTAGAAACGGACAGAAATTGAACGCAGAAGATATTTTAATGCATTTTTTCAGATTTTATCACTTTGTATCTGGAAATCGAAAGGATTTTTTTCACTGGAATATAAATTTAAAAAATAAAGTTTACTTTCTTTTAGAACTGCTTAATTAACCGACAACTAACAGTGGTAAAAAAATTAATATATTTAGGTCCGGTACTTTGAGTTTCGGTTAAAGCTTGATTAACTAATCAGGCGATTAGACTGTACATATACTGATTTATTTTATAGTATAATCACAGTCTAATCGCCTGATTAATTAATCAAGCTTTAACCAAGTCTCAAAGTACCGGGCCTAAATGTTACAAAGTAATCATAGATGTTTAACATTATATAAACATTTAATTTTTGTCACGTTATCAAGAACGTATTATGACGTCATTTAGTGCGACCGAGAACACAATCAGTTTCTCGGGCGTCTACCTTCTAGTCTACAGTCCCATACCGACGAGACGGAACCTAATCTAAAGAAAAGCCCAACGCCTTGAAGCACACTGAATTTGGCTATCTCTTTACTTCTGTTACTTAGTATGCCCATGCTGTTGGGTTGTCCTGTTCCTGCTATTCATCTCTTCGATCGCACTAAATGACGTCACGATTTAGCGCGGCAGCAAACACCCGTTAGAAACATTTATTTTGCGCGCCAAACTTTGTTCGTTAATGAATAAATTAACAACCTCTAAGGGATTTCAAATATCTTCACTACATGATTATATAGGGCGTTCCAGAATTTACGAAATATTTAAATTTTGTACCATTTGTGCGGTAGTGTTACAAACGAAAAAAAAGACAGCATGACCTCTGACAGTTCGGGGTTATAAAAAATGGAGTGTTACACAAAAGAACAACATGGTTGAGCAATATGTATTTTAAAAATAGTGATGGTTTGGCAGCTACAGTTCTCTACAATTTTCATACAAAATGTGGTCGGAATAGTGATTTAACTTCATCGACTCTGAAGAGATTAATTGAAAGATTCAGGGAGACTGGATCAATAAAATTTTTAGTAGTGACGTTACATACGCCAAATAACAGGCAACCCCATAGTCCACATTGTCATTGAAAAATTCCAATTTTTTTTTACTAGATCGATTTTCGACCGTATGTACTTTGACATAGGTGCCAAAAAAATGTCTTCTTTGTCATAACCTTAAATAACGCAATGTTCTGACAATATTAGAAACATTTAAGAAGTTTCAAATCCCAAATGACAAACTAAAGGAATTATAGAATTTGTATATTTAAAATTATAGAATATTGACTTTTACAGTAATTAATAAATTAAAATTATATCATTGTTACTGAGCATGCGCATTAAAGATAATTTCGTGTAAGCAGCAGCATATCATTCAAGAAAAGTTTGGTTACGTGTATGTCAATTTTGTGATTTCTTTTTTTCTTTCTCCTAAGTTTTATAACAATTTTTGATATATTAATTATCATGCCTAAATGACCAGTATGAGTGCAATTTTTGTATACTTTGAAGGAAAGAAGCTCATCGAAAAGGGAGAATATTCCATTTCGTCTGATTATGTACTAAAAATGCATGAATTTACAGTTATCAGTGAAGTTTAAGCCAGTATGAAGAGGAAAATATATACAATCGATGTAAACTGCTAGTTTACATACAATAAACCTATGGGTAATATTTATATAAACATAACAAACTTTTAGGCTTTTATTCGGTCAAAATAGACATTTTAATTTACAATAATTCGCATAGAGCTAAATATTGGTATAGGTCTTTGGTACAGTATTATAAGTAAAATGTCAAATGTCCACACTGATCCCATGCGTGCTAAAAAATGTATTCAAGGTCAAAGGTCGCAAAAATCGGCTTTTTGCATTTTTCTCGTAAACGGTAAGTGTTATCATAAAAGTAGATTAGACAAAAGTTGTAGACTGTTCAATTGTCTACAAAAATTGTCCCAATACTTTTTTTCCTACGAATCACCATTTCTGAGATATCATCATTTCAAAAGTTGAAGTGCACGAATTTCCGCACTACGTATGAGATAGTGTACTCGGCGTGTTTTTTTTAACGTGGTTTCCCCGGTAGGCATACTCCACGATGTATTGTGATTCAGTTTTATAAGATAATATTCTATTCAATAGAAAAGGGTACTATTGGTTATGATTAAACTGGAATGAATTATTGTTGATTTCGGGAAAATTTCAATCAATTGTTGGCTGCAAAATGTTATCTATTAATTTCTAACTCCAGTCTTCTTTCTGGGTTCAGTTGATTGCCTAGCCACACTTGATCTTGATAGTATACTCCGAGGTATACTCGATATAAGTGTTGATGTTGGAGGAAAACAGCAAGTGGAAAGCGAATCCCGTTTTTGATGATGACTTCTGGAGAAGAGTAAATCTTTTTAAATACTTTTGCGCAATCAATAATTGATTAAATCATTACGTTTTTCAACCAATTTAAATATTGATGTTTTACCCCTTCTGAACATTGCTGCTGTAGTATCGCAGTCAGTTATTGCATGTAAATATAAGATATGATTTTGACATTTTGGATAAGATGATAAACTCTTCGATAAATATATTTTTGATTATTCATGAGCCTTCCCAGGTAATAAACGAATCAAACAAACGATCAAATGGAGTGCGTCCAGTCAGTAGTATTAATAAATCAACATCTTCACCAACAACGAAGGTTGTATTTGTTTCATTGAATTGCTCTATTGCTGTTTCAATTATAAAGACATCAGCGTCATTATCAGCTTGGTTTACTATAATGTTCGCACATAACATTGAAACGAAGCGAGACTTGTTGTGAGTATTTGCAAGAAATTGTTGTTGGTTTGTTGGAACTATCAAAAATGGAGCAAAAATGACATCAGAAGGTGAATATGTTTTTGTAGATCTGCAGCTTTAATGTTTTTCTTATAATTAGTATAACCATCAAACAGTATAGTCACTGTATGACCAAAATGTCTATGTACATACTGAATGTATAAAAAATAACGTTAAATGTTTCTTCTCTATCCCATACAATCCGGTGTAATAGATCTCCTCCATCGATGATGTAAGTAGCATGTGTGTTTTGAGTGTATATTCATTCAGAATTGTTTAGTTTTCGTTAAACAGATCAATATAGATCTTATATTAAATGTTTGAAATGTTGATATGACAGAAAATGACAGGATATAACAGGAAATGTTGATATGACAGGAATGGTGATTTGTAGGAAAAAAACTATTTTAACAATTTTTGTAGACATGATCTACAACTTTTTTCAGATCTGTTTTTGTGACAACTTACCGTTTATGAGAAAAATGCAAAAACCTATATTTGCGACCTTTGACCTTTTGACATTTTTCAGCACACAGCAAATCGGTGGGAACTTTTTTGACATTTTACTTATAATAGTGTACCAAAGACCTATACCAATATTTAGCTCTATGCGAATTATTATAAACTCACCACTACTTTTTGGTCTATTTTGACCGGATTATTTTCTAAGTGATGGACAAATTTTCAAATGCACTTGTACCTGTCCTAAAGGATTAGATACGCCATCACAAGGCAGCTCTTGCCACTCTTGCCATCTTTGCTCACACCAATTTGTCTACATGGCCTGCAAATGGAACAAACCAAAGAATAGTACAGAAAATATGCTAATGATGACAGCGATGACATATCAACAAGATCTTTCCAAGCATGCGCATTAATTTTTTAAATTTTTTAATTAAATTTAATTAATTTTTAATTAAAAACCTGTGCTTTATATCAAAATTAATTATTTTTAAGATTATAGATTAAACATTAAACATTAAACATTTCTAAACATTAAAGTAAATATGTGCAAGTTACCTAACACTGACGGAATTATGGGACCTTAGTACAATCTCAAATTGTATACAAAGTCCGTTTTTATATTTTTAACGTACGGGCATGGTCAATCACCTGACTAAGCCGTTCATTGCAACACAAAAATAAATCATAGAACCCGAATATCTTGCCTTTGGTATGCAAAGCAGATTACACATTAATTCGTAATGTTTATTAGTTGTAAAGAATACCGCTATGGGTATTATAATAAAACGAAAAAAAAATCCAATCGAGTAACGTGGATCTTATCCGAACGGGCAACGCGCCCTCGGGCAAGGTAGATTTCAGGGCCGTATTTTTTAAAATACCGATGCATAACGGCACATCGGCAATTCCTCGTTGCAGGTAGATGTGTGTTTAAAATTCCTCTCCCAATGGGAGCCAGTCGTTTTAAAAATAACAGATATCTTCAATTTATCCGCATTTGCATGTTTGTATCTAAATTTGTTTCACCCGAGATAACGACGTACGCACCTATTTTATCTCTACGATTTAGATTATCGACTATTTTTATATGAATCATAATATTTATGGTATCGTATCTGAGGCATTATTCCCCTAAAATGCGAGTGTATTCCTGATAAGAAACGGTGATAAGATAAGGGAAATAGAACAGACTTGAATTTTAAACAGTTTTCAATGGATAGTACGCCATTTTTAACGGTTGGTTGTTAGTTTGATAAAGTGCAACAGGTGTGGTAAATTTGAACATTAATGATATGGGCCTTTTGGACGATATGTTTTCCATAAAGGTAAATGTTTTCCTTATTCGTTTAGTGAATATTGCGTGATGTGACTATACGTCTTCAAGGCCACAAACATGATAATATTTTTGATTGCTAGCAATAGTATCAAGGATTTTAAGGTTTCATATTCAATTGTCAATCTAACAGTAAACTAATTCGGATAATAACAGAATTTGGTGCATCCAATAATTTATGTTTTAGTTTTATTTTAAAGCAAAATTGCTCATGCGATAGATAGATAGCAACTATATCCACATGTTGCTATAACCTCAAAATTTGGTTTGTGAACGTATTTTTTTTTAAATTAGGTGAAATTTACTTAATTAACGTAATTAGGAAAGAGTTAAGTGCATTAAAGAGAATACTTTTCGGTTGAAATTAGTATTTTTGCGATGAAATAATAAATAATTTGCCTTAAATGAATAAAATTCAAAGATTAGGATTTGTCATGCTTTATTTGATTTATGTGAAGAAAACGAAATGTTTTGTGTCACATTTTGTTGAATACTATCTGAACAGGTAGACATAGGTAGTCCTTTATGTCCAACAGAGAGATTGTCCTTTGTTAAAAGTGTCGTCGTAACATCTTCCAGTAAATTATTAATCAATCAAATATTCAATTCTACATTCTGCATCGTTCTTTAGATGCAGGGAATTTAAATGAATTCAGAGGTCGAAAATATCATGATATTTATATAAATATCATATCTGATATAAATCAAATTTTGATATTTATTTTGTTATGCTTGTCTGTTTTTTGCTGATGTAAAAAACCGATAAATAATAAGAATCTATTGCTACTGTACTTTTTTATTTAGAGAAGAATACAATATTATAATAAATACGATCACAAAATAATAAAAACTGAGCTAAGGTCGATAATATTATAGTTTCATTGAACAAATAAAATTTGAAAATAGTAATCAATTTAAATGATTTCACTTCACATAACTAATTAGTTTTTCATCATCAGACGAATATACATCATTCGTCACTTCCCAAATCCAGCCTAATTTGCATTCATTCGAAATAGTTCGTTGGGATATTTAAATAAAAAAACAAGTTTAGATGCTCTTACTTTACCTAATCTGTCGCCGTGCACTTATTTTTTATCGGAATAACTACATTTTTTAACAGACTCGCAAATTTTACATTTGTTATAAATATCCGTGATACAGGGTGGTCCGAATTTTATGCAGGAAACTTCGAGGACAAATATACCTCTTTAAGATAATAGGAGCTTGCCTTATAAACATAGGTCTGGAACGGCCTCGTTTTAGAGATACAGGGTGTTGAAGTTGTTAAAAAAAATCATTTTTTATTTGTATCTCCGGAATCTATTAACCCATCTCAATAAAATTTGGTACATATAATGTATGATAGTAGACCTTATGTTCCCTAAAATATGAGCCCTATAGGTTCAACCAGTAGTGTACAACTGGACAGGGGTCACCCCCTTTTTATAAAAAAACCTACGCCATTGTATTTTTTACAAGTTATTGTAACGGATTTATATTCTAATGCACTAACTACGTAAAAAAGATAACTTGAATTTTTTCCTAAGATTCACCATTTTCAAGTTATTCATACCAATACAATCCACTTGTGGGGTTAACCATAATGTTATAAGCATATTATTATTTATGTTTATGCTTAAACGTAAGTGCACATCAACAAAATTCTTTCCATATCACCTGTGAGGTAGTCTGCCTGGTGTATTTTAGTTTTCCCTGGAGGCCTAATCTTTACAAATAAGAATAATTTATCAAAATAATAATAAAAATACATTTACCAAGCAACAACAACTAAACAATAAACAAAATTAACGTTACGTATTTACAGCAATTGTTCAAAATGCGAACCACCCACATCCATACATTTCTGACATCTTCTATTAATGGAACTAATTGAAGCTAATAACATGTGGTGGTTTTCTTTTAATTCATTACACCTGCGTTCTATTCGCTACAGTAGTTGTAGTCTAGTATCTATTGGAGTAAACTTTACTTTTCAGATAGGTAACCCCAAACATAGAAATGGTTTAGATCTGGCGGCTGGCCGAGACACTGGACCCTCTCCAACATTATGGTTGACATTGGAATTTGGTCTTCTGCCTGTCCATCACCCCATATAATTTTCGTTAAGCCATTCTTGTATTATTCTCCTCAAGGAGCACCATCCATTTGTATCCAGTATTTTGTCGTATATTTAATGGAACATCCTCTAATAATTCAAATAGATGGTTTTCTAGAAAGTTTAGAAATGGCTGGGAATTTAAATGGGGTGGCAAGAAGAAAGGTCCACATACTTTATTGCGAATTATTCCGAGCCATACTTTCACAGAAAATTCGTGTTAAAAAGATTTTGTCCGAATTTCATGAGGATTTTCTTGTGACCAAATATGCAAATTGTGAAAATTCACTACCCCTCGCTTTGTGAACGCAGCCTCATCGGTCCAAAGTATTTCTAGTAAGAATTCTGATAAAAATTAGTAAATTTTGCACAGATTGCAGGATTTTGCAGGATTTCTGCCATCCTTATGTAGAACTTTTCAAATTTACTCACTCCAAGTTGCCGAGACGTTATTCGTGTACTCAGCCAAACATCGTCATCAAATACTCTTAAAATTTCATTTCTGTGCCTTTTATTACAAAAGATGAAAGCGACGAGTGTAAAGAATTTTGTTGATATGCTTACAAATTGCAATTACTTTTAAGCATAAATATAAATAAGTATTCTTATAATATTATGTTTAGAAGTGTCTGCTACAAGGGGATTGTGTTGGTATGAATAACTCGAGAACGGTGAACTTTAGGGAAAAAATTCGAGTTACCTTTTTTACTTATTTTGTGCAATAGAATATAAATCCTTTACAATAGCGTGTAAAAAATACAGTGGCGTAGGTTTTTTTTATAAAAAAGTGGGTGACCTTGTCCAGTTGTACACCACTGGTTGAATCTTTAGATCTCATATTTTAGGAAATACAAGGCCTACTGTCATACATTATCTAAATTTTATTGAAATCGGTTAATAGATTCCGGAGATATAAGCAAAAAATTCCAGACCTATGTTTATAAGGCAAACACCGAGGCAAACACCTACTATTTTAAAGAGATCTATCTACCCTCGAAGTTTCCTGCATAAAATTCGGACCACCCTGTATATCATAATTTAATTATCGTGATATATAGTCTGATATACATGGTGATATATGGGGTGTTTGGTAAGTCGATGGTTATAGTGCAAGTGATATGTGATATGTTTCCTTAATATATGTACCATATTCCGAAAACTCTTAGTTTCTGATCTACAGGGAGGTAAAGTTTTATTGAAAAAATGCAAATTTATAAATATGTATTTCGGAAACCGCTCAGAATATTTTAATGAAATTTTACAAGCTTCGACAATTAACAACAATACATGTTTTACGATAAAAATATTGTTTTCAGTTTCACCAGTGGCGCGCAAACAGGCACGTCTTTGGATATTTTTAAAGGAAAAAATGATACACCACTGATTTTTCTTAAAATAATAATATTTTTGAATTCCTTGTTCAATTTGGAAGAGAAAAGGTATCTCGACTGTTTTTCTTATGACTCACCGTTTTCGAGTAAAAAAATTAAAATCGATTTATTGCATGTTACATCCGGTTTCAATAATTTGAAAAAAAAATTATGCACTCATTTCTACCAATTTTATTACAAAAAATTATTATTCCTCGCAGTTAACATCAGTCTAAAAAAATCAGTTTTTAGATTCACTATTTACTATCTAAACAGAAATTAGCAAGTTGGTTGTGCACTCGTTTTTGTTATTGTTTGACAAAATGAATAATAGCTGTCACTTTGAGTGTTCGAGTGTGAAGCAGCAAAATTTCTGCTATTTTTCAAATTATTTGCTCAAAGAACCACCTGTGTGGAATCGTAAAAGGAAATCAACATTGTCTTCTTATTTGACTTCTCCAAACGAGATTTTTTGGGTTGGCTCCTTCCACTCGGCACTTTTGCGCTCGGTTTCTGGATCGTATTGAAAACACCACGTTTCATCACCAGTCACAATGTTGTAAATGAAGGGTTTGTCCTTTTAGGACTCCTGGATGATATTCTTCAAATGTTAAATTCTGAACAATTTTTTGTCGTTAGTCAACTCGTGCGGAACATACCGTGCACGCACTTTTCAGCCAAAATGCGATAAATTGATGTTTTTGATATACCTACTGAATTCCAATTCCGTGAATTGCACAGATGTTGGCTCATCTTTGCAAAATTCACGCATAATTTCGATGGAATCTGCGGTGATCACGGATTTCGGTTGGCCAACATGTTGCTCATCATTTATATCCTCCAGACAGTTTTTAAACCGCCTAAAAGTTTTACCAAGTTTAAAATAAGCTTAATATTAGCTCTTTATTCGATGCCCATTTTTGTACCGATGCGATGACACAAACATACTGTCACTTCAGATGCAATAACTCCGCTTCTAATCATTTAAATGCCATGAATTTTGACAATACATCAGTGAAGGATCTAATTGCCAATAGATTTCCTCACTAGAAATACCTATTTTTGAAATTGGAGCGCCCTTAAATTTTTAACAAATTTATGTTTGTTTTTGAGTTATAATATCTGGAAAATCTCGTAAGCGTGTATTGTGTTTTTTCAGTTCAATGAAATTTAAGAAAATTAGATATACATCGATTTACTTCCAAAATTCATAACCCACAAACTATTACTCAAAAATATAGTGATATTAATTTTTTAACAGTTGTCTTCCATATTTTTTCAAACAATAACGAATTGTGATTTACCTACTTCCTCTATGATATTATATTTTTAATAAAATTATAAGTTAGACAAAGTCAAATTTGGCAGTAGGTATTCCTCAATCTTTTCTTGATCTTTTTGATTGATTAAGTATGATAATAAATTATTATTGACAGGATAGAAATTACCAAATCAATCACTTTTAGACGACAGTTATGTATTTCTGAAAAGTATAAATTATGTACTCTCTTTTATCAATTTACAGTATTGTTTCAATAATTTCCTTTCTTTTTAAAAATATATATTTTTGCTCTATTTTCAAAGATGATGAACTAATTCAGATGAATTGAAATTTACTTTCTAAAAAATCTGAAAGTCAAACAATGATCTACAATCTTCTACAGTATGTCCGCGAAATAAGTTTACAAGAGGACAAATGTACCAAAAATTGAAAGATACAAAAAAGGCATTCTTGATAAAAGTTTTAGCTTGTTTTGAAAATACGAATCACCATGATGAACTTTAATTTTGTTGTACAGGGTGGGTCAAAAACACAAAAATGTTATTTTGTGTAAAAGCAAACATACCTTAATTTGCAAGATACGAAAAAAGGGCATTCTTGATCAAAGTTTTGGCTTGAAAAATGAATAACAGTCACGCTATCAAAAATTAAATTTGAAGAAATATGATCATAACGATGCTACTAGTTTTAGTTCTGCAGTCTTTTAGAGAAACTCCTCAGATGTCCCTTAAAAATCGTGATAAACAGTTATAAGTTGTGAAAAAAGTCATGTCCAGAAGATTTAAAATATATATTTCCGTTCAAACCACACTTTAATCAAACATTGGAAGACGGAGATGAAGCGAAAAGACTAGATTTTTGTTTGTGGATAGAAGACAAAATTTTAAATGGAAATGTTGATTTTTATAAGTTTATTATGTTATGTCTTCTGATGAATGTATATTTTCTACTGATGGAACTGTAGCATCCCAGCACATCAGGTATTGTCCTCCAGAAAACTATGAATTTAGAATAATGACACGAAGACAATATTTTACGAAAGTGAACTTATGATGCGCGATATCTGTTCATGGCATTATAGGCCTATGGTTTTACAATAACACCTACAATAGAATATCGTACTTAGAAATTCGTTTAATTTTTTAGCGATTAAATTTTCGTGAGGTAACAGGTAACAATAGATTTGGTCCAAGTATAAAAAATTAAATTTGTGATAACGCGACTGTTAATAATATTTTTTGGGTAAAAACTTTTACCAAGAATGCCTTTTCTTCGTATCTTGCAAATAAGGTATGTATACTCTTACGCAAAATAACATTTTTGTGTTTTTGACCGACCCTGTACAACAAAATTGAAGTTCATCATGGTGATTCGTATTTTGTAACCAAGCAAAAACTTTTATCAAGAATGCCTTTTTTTCGTGTCTTTCGCTTTTTGTCCATTTGTCCTTGTAAACTCAATTCACTTACTGTATACCAGAAATCTGGGTATGCAAAAGATATTTAACCCCACAAACAAGACTCCTTTCTGCTGATATTGCGGGGAAACAGCTACTCTATGGGTCTCGTGCCCTAACTAGCACTGAACTAAGTTCTAGAATACCTAGTAAACATTTAGTTGTAAACAATCATCCAAAATTAAAACTAAAAATTATATCTTGTGCATACCTAAATTTCTGGTATTGAAGAACTTCGTTTGACTTTATATGGTAAGATTATTTAGAAAAGTATTTTAATTTATTTGAATTAACTTGATAGTTCCCTTTCTGTAAAAACGTTTTTTATTTCACTACATCTTATTTGATTTATCTCAGTTTGTCTCAGTTTATATTTGCTAGAAATATACTTCTTTTTTTACAAAAGTATTATAAGGAAGTCGAGATACCAAGTATAATGTGATTCATGCACTGAGGTTACAAATTAAGTAATTTAATTCTCTTTATTATACTAATTGTTTAAATCAGTTGACTCAGAAGTAGAGGCCTAGTCGCTTATAACAAAATTACACCTTATACCCTTTCAAATAATTTATCTCCGCAAATTACACATATTGTGTACAACAGTTATGTTTTACATAATATTTCAGATTTTGCTACTTTTTATGTAATTAAATAGATTTCCTTAAAGAACTTCAAAATATAGACAATATTCATCATATGTTATTTGTAGTTTTAATTATTGATATTCTTCGTTTTTAATTTTTTCCTTGTCACTGTTTTTTTACAGTTTTCAACAAATTATTAAGGATGGGACTACAGTTCTATTAAAGTAGACATCTGCTATTTTAGCTGGCACACCCTTATAGGGTGTTTCAATTTCCAGGTAAAATGAATACGATTCCTGAAGACGTCGAAAATTGAAATTTCAATAAAAATTTGTATCTTCATAGCATTACCAGGGAATATACTTATGATATGATTAAAAAAAGGACTGATTTTTAGTGGTGCATTAATTTTGATGTTTATTCTTTATGATCTCACATTTCTTTTCAAACTGTATTGGTATATTTTCCTCTATATTTTTTTGGTAATGTGTTGTGTTATGTTTCCAGAAAGAAACTACAAAATCGCGTACAGCCAGGGCAGCTGTTCCAAAAAAAGAAACTGGGAGAAAAGCACAAGTTACAGATAATATGTAAGTAATTTTTTAGTAAGGTTTAATTAATTTTGATTTTTACTACCTTTTAGTAAGATACTAAACATTTATATTTTGTTCTTTATGGTATGAAATAATTGTCAGGCAACCTGCAACGCACCTCTGTGCACTGCTGGTTGTATAATGTACACTTGAGTGGGCTAATAATCGTCTTATATTTTCTTTGCCTAAGTGACAGAAGGTGAAACAATTGTTTTGTTACGTTTAATATTTTCATTAGATTATTATAATTTCATATTATAGTGTAACGACCCTTTTACTTTTAACCAATCGATATTTTATTACCGCTCGTAGTAAAGTGTGGAAGCACTGGGGGTATAGCTCAGTGGTAGAGCATTCGACTGCAGATCGAGAGGTCCCCGGTTCAAACCCGGGTGCCCCCTAACTTTTTTTTTCACCAAAAGTGTACTTTTTTATTTCACATGTAAGAAGTTTGGAATAATTTCAAAACTTCTGTATATTTTGTATGTTACCAATTGAAAATATGTTTTACTATTTCTGAATGAATGCGAAATACATACTTATGACAAAATATCATTTAGTTGTTACGAATTTGAACCATGACTTAAAATGTTACGGCACCTCTTTTAACATACAAAGTGTAAATAAAATTCTTGACCAAACTTTAATGGTGCACTATTTAGAAATTTTTTGTTTTTGTTCATTGTAAACGAATCATTAATATTGGTGACGCTAAGAATTAGGGATTTTTAGTTGACATTACCAGCCGTGCAATGTTAGTTGCCTAAGCTCAGTATATAATTGTTTACGAAGTCTGTATGTTTAGTATCGGGATGTTCCAAATACCCGGAATTTGGGTATTAGTTTACTATCAGCGTTGCCAAATGTGTTTAAGTCAACCTATATTATCGGAATTAAAACAATTCTAAAAAAAAAAAAATAAAAATATTTACATGATGAAGTTTGCTTTCTTTAGCTTGATATACATGGGAGATAAAAAAGAAAAACAAATTTATTTGAAATTTTTGGAGGGGCGTAACTTTTCAGGGGAGAGTTTTTTCAAAAAATTTTATACCAAAGATCCCTATTAATTTTCATCAGAGAATCGCCCCTTACATTTTTTCGGTGTTATTTAGATACACCCTGTATAACTAAAATCTCTCTGCATTCTTGTTTAATTACTTATTTCTTTAAAGTTTAATATTTATTTACATTTTTACATTTTTAGTTAATCTCAAACCAAAGAACATATTTTTATTCTATATTGTTTTATTTGTAGTTTTTAAAGTTTATTTCATATTTTGTTGTAGATAATTTATGAACGAAAATATGTTCTACGATTCATGTTTTTTTACCAAAAATATATACTCGTAGTTTTGTTTGTTTTATGAGACAGATAATAAATGTCTTTAATTTTCGCCATTGTTCTGAATTTGTAGCTACTTTGTCCTGAAAATAAGAACGTAAAAGTTGGCAACCCTAATGTTGACATGTTATTTTTAGCTTTTATTTTGTATAATTACACAGCTCCACAAAATAAAAAAAGTCTTGTGCAAATGACCAGAGCACTTTATTCTTATGTAGGTATTTTGAGTCGCTGGATTTGAATCCGATGTCAGAATTGCCCAAACCACCAGAATATTCTAATATCAAAAAATGTTTTAAAACCCCCAAAATCGACAAATCAACATTTAAAATCCAGGTATGATTTATCAGCGGTTGAAGATAGTGGTGAGATCTTCTAATTTTAAAATTTTAAGTTTACAAATAATGCACAAATATATAGGGAGTCCCACCACGAACTCCATCGATGGATATCTGGGAGACCACTCTAAGGATTTATTGAAATTGTGATGATGTGATACGGACCGTGGGGCCTACCAAACTAAAATATTTTCAAGGTCATCGTACTTCCGGTTATGCCGGAAGTCGATACCAACTTTCTTATTTTAAATGGAACCCCCTGTATATTATTACATTTTTGGAAATAGCATTTATTTTTAAGTTGAAAACATATAGCACACTCTTTACTTTGGATTGACCATTTCCGAGATATTTTGATTTTTAACCAAAAATTGACACATGCAGACTCGGCAATATTTAGTTTTCCCGGAAACATAGATTTATTTTTTTTTGTGCAAATTGGACATTTTGTAGAAGACCTAATTTATCGAATTTGTCATGAAAATTTTCCAGTTTTTATACAGGGTGGTCAAAAAAATTTATCAAATATGAAGTTCAGAAAATGCGGAACCGTCGAAATTTTTAAATGGAAACCCCTATTTTTTTTAACGTATTCACATTCTGCGTTAAAATTAAGTGTAACTTTGTTAAAGTTCCCCTAAATCCAGTGGTTTTCATTTTATTTACGAATAAACATTTCCCTTTTCCTAAAATGATGTTTCCATTTGTTTCGCACATTTTAGGTTGGCTGTCACAGGTTTTTAATTGTCAAATTTATTTTTATAAATGTCCAGAATGTCTTCTTTCAACTTCTAAACATTTTTCACACCTTCGTATTAGTTCTTTCAGTATTTATTAGTGTCCCAAATAAAATAGCATATATCACCGAATTCTATTAGAGTAGCGACCCATAAAGAACTAAATAAATGTTTATCAATTTAATTTAGGTATAGGGGATCTTTAACAAAGTTAAAGGCTATTTTTTCAGTCGCTGTTAAATCATACCTGGATCATAGAAGCTAATTTATTAATTTTGTGGATTTTTAAGTTTTTTTTTAAGGTTAGGAAGGATTTGTCCTGTTCAGCGTGTCTGTGGAGTTAGATACCTTTTGGTATCGAATAAGATAAGATTTTGTAGCAAAATTCTTTTGAATTTGTTTGAATTAGTGAATACACTTACAACAGAAAAAAATACGACCGCTAATAATAGAATATATGCTATTTAAAACGCTTGTTCTTGTTTATTTAAATTTTATTTTGCCCAAAACCCTATTAAAACCGGCGTAAAATCCGATTCGAATACATCTGTAACACCATGTCACATTTTGGTTATTAATATCAGATATCGAAAGTTTTGGGAGCGTGTCGATTTTGGTAACGCTAAAAAGCGGACTAACCGGAGTTATGGAACTGGCGAAGTCGTTGACCAGACCGGTGGTCGGTCACAAGCCACTTCAAGGATACTGCGTCCGTATCAAGTGCAGATCGTAGAAGGTCAATCGGCTTCTATGTGCAGCCGATCTCGTAGCCCGGCGAAATCGTTCTGCGTGCGGTTAAAAATTCCTTTGGAGATTATTTTATTTTAGGCCGATGTTCCTCGAAATAATTTTGTAGATGCATGCATATAACTTTCTACGTATGTTGTTGTTTTCTAAGTCAATGTTATGATATAATTTCTGGAGTTTTTTTTTATTTAATTCGGTATTTCTGCCAATCTAAACAGATTTTTTTTTAATATAAATAAATAACCCTTTACTCTAAAAGGATCAGTCAAATGGTTGATTTTATAAATTTAGTTAAACCACATATAGATCGTTAACAAAACTTTCGTTTCAAATTGACTTAAGGGCGCCGTATTCTTTAAATAGTGTTTTCCACAAAGAAAGCTTATCAAATAATAGGAATGTTATGTCATGCCATATGAGTATTTTCAAAGACGCCGTAGTAAACGAATAAACAGGTGCAAAAAACGTTCAAACCATTAAGGTTTTAGGTACTGAAATCTACGAAAATACTAACTTTTTTATACAGCGTGTCCCACTAGTGCGGGAAAGTCCAATATCTATGTTAAAATGAGGAATATATGAATTTTTCTTTTTTCTGTGTCGCCACATTTCTCGGAATGTACAAATTAAAAATATATTCAACTATACAGGGTGTTCCACTTTTCCTGGCCAGACACCAATTTTGGTTTTTTAAATGGAAACACATTTTTTATATATTTTTTTTTCGGATTCTACATCAAAAATAAAGGGTACTAAAGGGTGACCAAAATATCATGTCAAAATTGCCAATTGAAAAATTGAAAAATTTCGTATTTTTTAAATGCAACACCCTGTATATTTTCATACCATGAGATGCAGAATTAATATTCTCTACAACTTTGCTATACTCGCTCCTATACCAAAATTCATTAGTTTTTCATGAAATCTCATTTCTATGAAAAAATGCGAAGTTTACAAATAGCTTATATGTAAAATAACGTAGTAGGCTCCTGTCAAAGGATAATCTGGAAAATTTTCGATTCGCATAAGGTTTAATAGAAAAGCGACAGTAATAATAGTGAAATGAATTACTCTAAAGAAGAATTAGTAAATAGATAATAGAATAATTAGTAAAACTCATAGTAACTGTTTATTGACAAGTATTTACCAAACTAATAATCTAGATTTACAAAGATATCCTCGTATAAAGTATTTTGTAAAACTGAAGGAGGGAAGAACAACAAATGCAAATTATGAGAAGACAACAAGAACACACGCATGCAGTATCCAAAACAGTAAATTAACATCGTGCATTTCTAACAAAAGTAATAAAGACCTAGTTAAATTAGTAATTAACAGGTAACCGCTCAAATGTCTGCCAATTTTCTCTAAACATTGAGCAATTCTACGACGAAAATTGGTAAATTCTTTTTTTTTCACATACGTAAACCAGAAATTTATTTTGAATTATTTCAATACATTGTGATCTTGTTACTGTGTCTTAGCGCCATACTGGGGCAGCAAGTTACAAACTAGATCTAACAAAACTAAAATACAACATTTTTGTAGTAGGTATTTACCGAAAACTCCTTTGTGTCATGATAAAACCACATATTACAATAAAACCTAGATTTTTGTAACCTCTATTTACAATTATGTCAATATGTTGATTGGAATTTAGGTTATTTTTAAATAGAACATTTTAGTTTTTAATGTAATAAACTTTTACTAAAGATCATTTAAACTATTTAAAGTATAAGTGAATTCTTCGAAATGTGAGCTCAAAGTTAAAACCATAGAAGTACATTTTCTTATTATTATGCCATTACGCTAGTGAGTTTCAAGGTACTGGACGTTGAATTGAAAAAAATGTATTATACTTATTCAAATACTTTTGGAGGTATTTTGACGAAGATTGATCAAATTTATGTTGACTAACTAAAGGTTTGTGAATTCATATTAATTAAATTGGCATACAAATAGATACTGGTTAACACTATTAACAGTATTAAAAATACTATTCTAAAATTATTCGTCGCATAGAAATACGTGTATAAATTTTTTTGGAAGTATGCAATTTTAAATTTTTGCATTTGCAATTTTTGAATTTTTTATGAATACATATGGATTCATAAAAAATCCAAAAATATTAGCGTAAATCTATTTAGAAAAATCTGATAATTGCAATGCATCGTTTTTGAAGGTTGTGTTGTCGGAAATTATTTATTTCAGGGATATAATTTTAAATCTTTCTCTGTCCATTTGAGTATTTTGCTACCTGTAACATTGAAAAATTAAAATAAATTTCTCAGTGATGAGTTGCTTTATGAAATAATTTTTGGCTAATCAAAAACTTCACGTGATCAAAAAGGTACTGCCACAATCTTTGGCTCAAATGAAGATGGTCTGACCTAACTTCCATTAAGAAAAAATGTCTGGCTCCTCTGCTATTGATTGTCAAAGTTCTTGAAAAAAATTATGTTTTTTTGTAATATCTGGAGAATGTTACTATGGATTTTTGTTAAACTTGCTGTGGACTTGTTCCTAAGTGAGACTCATGTTTTGATGAAGTAGCCGCGTCCATCCGCCTTGGGCAAGTGGTAAATTCTTGAGTGTCTTAGTTCAACAATTACCAGAACTTTTTATTTGGTCGTTGGGATCAATTCATTTTTTTAATGATGGATCAATCCTTTTTCAAGTTTTTCGTGTTCTTGGTAAAATCTTGTAGCATTCATAGTTTTTACGCAAAAAAATGTTTTCAATTTTAGACAATCATTATCACTACTACTCAAGTACAACAAATTGGTTGACAAAATACTCAAAATAAGTAAATAAAAAGCTTTAAAAATTTTTATGAATTCAATGAACATGAGCCAAAAATTTGAGACAATCCAAGGAACAACCTCCTGAAGATGAACTTATCAAATAATATTTTACACATATACAGAGGCAGCGTTATGATTTTATCTGCACTAGATTACCTCATCTAGATAAAATATGATTATTTTATGTTAGGTGACACATTTACCTTTTATGTACCTAAATGATGCATTTATATAATAAATAATAAATTAAAATTACCTGATTCACACCAAATTCCGCATTGCTGCACTGCACTGCTAGTCAATTTGTCAACTGAGATTTATTGCCCAGTAGCCCAATGCAACTGTGTTTGTTTTCCTTTGTCCGCGCTCGCATTCTTCAACTGGGCGTATACATTTCTACCACTTCCACGTTTACTTCGACCAGACCTGTATATGGGTATGGCTAAATAAATACGGGAACAAGTTTTTCAAATATTTCATACATACTGCCAACCTCTGGATTCTTCAATTGAGATCGGAAAGACTATATAATAGCATAAAATTCTTTGTTGAATATTATCCATAGTAAAAATCTTAGATGAACGAATAAAATGAACAGCAGTAAACAAACTACGTGACAGATCACGCTCAAACTTCTCGTCAGAGTAGAGTACATTTCTGCATCCACGACCTGCCACTGTAGGTAACAGTCAACACCGCAAAATTTAAACCAGTTTAAAATTTTGCCTTTATTTCGATATTCACAATATTCAAATCAAATTGTTAATTAAAAAATTACTTACCTAGGTTATTATTGTCTTGATTATTATTTCAATACCTACAAAGAAATTTAATGTATACTCGTTTCAATGAATATTAAAGAAAACATTTTCAAATTTTTTGGCTCACAAAAATATATCAGTCCTTGATTTGAGGAATTAAAATGCTTTGTATTTACCCGAACTATACAAGGTGTTAATTAAGTATGTACAGTAAATTCAACAGACGATTATTTGAGTGATTTTAAGACAAAAAGTTCATATAAACATTGGTCCGCAAATGCTTCCTTTTCAAGATACAGGGTGTTAAACTTTTGTAAAAAAATTGCTATTTCGTAAATCTCTTAAACATCCTTTACCCAATTTTGTTGTAATTTGGCAGTGTTATTTGTAGTGTTAAGGTACTAATTTAACCCTAACTTGATAGATTTGTTAAGTCCAGTGAATATTTTTAATAATGTTTCTTGTGTGGTCCAGCGATATGCAGTTAAGTGGATTTTATTTTTTTTCTACAAAAATTAAGGTACGAAAAACATTCAAGACACAAAAAAGTTGTATTTTTAGTTGCTTAATCCAAAAAACATAAAAATTACAAAAAAGTTGGTGACGTTTTTGTCAAAAATATTCGTTAAGGTACCGTTCGGAACGCCACTGCACACTACAAGTAACACTACCAAATTACAACAAAATTGGGTAAAGGGTATTTAAGATATTTACGAAATAGCAATTTTTTTACGAATGTTTAACACACTGTATCTTCAAAACGAAGCATGTGCGGACCAATGTTTATATTATATGAATTTTTTGTCTTAAAATCTCTCAAATAATCGTCTGTTGAATTTATTGTACATACTTAATTAACGCCCTGTATACTACGGCCCTTTATGCCCATAGAATTTCGACACCAAAATGACTCATCGCCTTTATTATCGAAAAAAGTTATATATCTGCTCTGATTTTTAGTGAAGTATAGCAACTTTTTTATAAACAAATATGTTCATTATTTACATTGATTATATTCGAACAATACGTCTAAGGAGAAGGATGGATGGTTACCATGTTGGAAAAAACGTTAACAACGTGCATGTATCCATTTCTGCACCCACAGCCCCAAGACAATTTTGCCCGTCCCAGGACATGCAGAGAGGCGTTTGAATATCGGCATAATAGTAAAACTGCTAAAAGTAGCCACGTGGGCATGGGTTATGTAGTTTTAAAAGTTTTGCGATTGCAGATTTGCATCTTACGCCTTTTACAGTGTCGAACCCGCGTAGGACGTAGTGTGTATACGATATTTTTCCATAAATGTGCATTTCCTTCTTTGGCTATGGCAATTACGGTGGGCGGCTAATTGAAATTGCATATCCATGGGGTTAATGGAACCGTGTGATACAAGAACAAATTAAAATATGTCAATGTCATTAAATGTTAACAAAATCATCAAATTGGCAACTATTACTGAATAATTTATTACAATTGCTCTTTAGAAACATGAACATACAGAATGTAATACAGGGTAATTCACAACTTATCGAAAAAAAATTGGGAATAGATGCGGCATGAGAAATGAAGTAAACGTCGTAAAAATTTGAAAAATCCTTATAGTTTCCGAGAAAAAAATTATTGAAGTTGTAGTACTTTCAACCATTACATAGCTGGACAACTGTAGTCTCTAACGTCATTCGCAATACTCGTGTAGAGCCACGTGGCCTCAGCGACTCCGAATATTGAAATCCGATTTTACAATTGACGTTGGGATAGTATTGACAATAGTTTTTTAGTAGTTAGTGTCAAAAATGGCTTGCGTATATAGCAACTCGGAGTGGATGGATATCGTTTTAATTTATGGTAAAGCAAGACATTTGTATTATGGTGAAACATTTCGTCCCTCTTATACGTCTCTACGTGATAATAAGGACGATTTGTGTTATGGTGAAAAAAGACAACATTTGTGTTAGTTCGTACCTAGAAACTGAGTAAGCCGGATCCAAATGTGTTTACACGTCGGTAGACAAAATTTTGAACAGTTGTAATATCATTTATGTCAAATTATTTTATTATATATATAAAATAGAGGTACTATAAATGAGAAATGGAGTCAATGTTGTAAAAAATTTTTTGTAAAATCCTTCCTGAAATCCTGAAGTTATAGCACATTAAACCACTACATAGCTGGACAACTGTAGTCTCTAGCGTCATTCGCAATACGCGTGGAGAGCCATGTGACTCCTAATACTGAAATCCGTCGTTGCGGTAGTTTTTACCTGTTATCTGTGGTATTTACATCAGTTTTTTAGTAGTTAGTGTCAAAAATGGCTTGCGTGTATAGCAACTCAGAGTTGATGGATATCGTTTTAATTTATGGTGAAGCAAGACAACATTTGTATTATGGTGAAGTATTTGTGTTATGGTGAAGCAAGACATCATTTGTGTTAGTTCGTAGAAAGTGAGTAAGACGGACCCAAATGTGTTTACACGTGAGTGGATAAAATTTTGAACAATTGCTGTTGCAGCATCGGGTATGTCAAATGATTTTATTATTTAAAAACACAAATTAATTTTATTAATAATTAATAAAGGCAAAAGCATTTGAATTTGCCGATATAAAATAGGTGCGATAAAATTCTATTTACATATTTCTTTCCTTGCGAAAGTTTTTGTCCGTTTTTATCACGCCGCCATACCGGTCGCATTGTGCGAGGTCAGGTTTTACAGTGGACCAGTTTCCAGTGCCGTGCAGAAGTGTATTTTTAAATCAATTTCGAACTGACCTTTTTGAATTTTTCTTTACAAAATTGTATTTGTAAGGGTCCCCTGTACATCCAGAATTTTTTTTTGGATAAGTTCTGAATCACCCTGTATAGACCTCTTCTTTCAAATCAAATTCAATTCCAATTTGTAAGAATTTTTTATGAAGTTCTGTTTTTCGATTTTTGTTTGAAGATATTTTAATATTACTTCTTCTGTATCGATTTTTTTTTAGCCAAGCATGGCCGAATTGCTAGTAAGCCTCATTACCTTTTTTTATTTTGGAAATAAATAACCAATTTCATTTAAGAATGTCATCTCGTCCAGAAATGTTATGAAACATTTTAAACATTTTCAGTTTTTTAGGTTTCGTCATAGCAGGATTTGGAGACTCACTGGAATAACATTCGCTATCACTTGAGCCAATGATAACTTAGTTTGATTTCCTTCGTCAATTCCAGGACAATTTGCTTTAAATAATTATTTTTATCTTGTAAAATAAATAACATAGGTAAGGGGATTAATGTTTTCATTGTTATTGGTAACATGATGGCATTTGGCAGATTACGCCCATTTCCATCAAATTTTTCCTTAAGGGTTACACGGTCAATATTATTGAAGCAATATTATTGACGCAATATATGGTTAAAAAACGGTAGCCCTCACACGAGTCAATAATATTGATCAATAAAGTGTCAGTTTCAATTGTGCAGTCAGGGAGGATGGATCTACCGGTTCTAATTGCGTGTGCTTTGTCCTCAAGAAGAGGAAAATGAGGCAAAGAACATTGGCACAATAATAATAGTCCGGTCAAATTAAATCAAAAAATAAGAGTGAAATTTACAACAAGCTGAAAGTGAGTAAAATTGTTTAAAACATAATTAAAAATAACATATTAAAATTCCTCATCGTTCCGGTACTCGGAAAAAAATTTACTTGAGGTCAAAGGTCAAACAAATGGGTTTTTCGCCATTTTCAGCTAAACGGTAAGTTTTATCATAAAATTACTTCAAATCATAAAATTATCTATAAAAATGTATCAATACTTTTTTTGCTAAGAGCCACCGTTTCTGAGATATAACGATTCAAAAAGTTGTAAAAGTTGTCATCGTCATAATATGCATAAGTACGTCACTGTAACTGTAAGAAGGGATGCAGTGCTAAATGTGGTTGCAAAAAAGTTGGACTGTCTTGTTTACTGGCATGTACAAATTGTCAAGGCCGGTCGTGTTCTAATGTTGAATCACCAACAGTAGAGGATTCGTTTGATACCAATTAGGAGACATGCGATATATCACTATTGACGCAATTTACTTACACGCAGTATGAAAAAGAAGAAGAAGAAGAAGAAGATCAAGAAGAAAAGCAAGAAGAAGTATTTGAAGGTTATGAATCAGACGAATAAATTCCTCTACTTTTTTTAATTTTCCATCGCTTTTATCATTTCCAACCCTTGCTAATATCTGTTATTATGCAATAGTTTCAAACTAAACAGAATCACAACAGACCTGTGTAATTCCCCTACTGGGGAAACCACGTTAAAAAAACGTGCTAAGTACACTACCTCATAGGTGGCGTGGAAACGTGTGCATATTATGACGATTACAACTTTTACAACTTTTTGAATCGTTATATCTCAGAAACGGTGGCACTTAGGAAAAAATGTATTGATACATTTTTTATAGATAATTTTATGATCTACAATTGTCAGAGGTAATTTTATAATAAAACTTACCATTTAGCTGAAAATCGCGAAAAAAAACATTTTTTTGACCTTTGACCTCGAGTAAATTTTTTTCCAAGTACCGGAACGATGAGGAATTTTAATATGTTATTTTTAATTATGTTTTGAACAACTTTACTTACTTTCAGCTTGTTGTAAATTTATGTATCTTTAAATGCCTAGATTGACCGGACTATAATGGTTCCAACTTCTACTTCTAAGTATCATGTCTTCTTATTCGTCTCAACCTTGCTCCTACATTTGCTAAAGCAGTGGTTGAAGCCCATCGTAAACATTCACCTGTATTAGCATTTGGCAAAACCAAGACAGAAATCTGGCTTACAATTTTTCTCAATGATTAAATTGTACATCTCTGGTTTCTATAATGTAGAGAAAATATTTGAATGCCCGTTGAGTTGTTCAACAATACTAAATGGTTTATGAAGTCCCGTTTTGGTTTCTGGGATATTCACGACTATAAGTGCACCGTCGTGTTCAATATTTGTTATCTCCATATTCGGTAGTTCTCGACATTTGTATTCTGCAAAATAGCCCATAATCACATCAACTTAAAATACAAGGCAAAAAATACCAAATTAAAAATCTACGCAGTATGCATTATTATCTACATTATCTCAAATAAATGACCCCTGGACTTTCTCCTATTTCTCAAACTCAAAAGGATACTCAAAGGACAACAGTAGATGAGATAAAGGCAAAATCGCAAACCGTGCTCAAGACGATACCCAAAGAGACGTTCCACAGCGGGACTACTTGGAAGGGGATGTGATCAAAATTGAAGATTAATTAAACATTTTCTGAGAAAATTAACAATTCCCTTTACTTTTTGATCAAACCTCGTATATACAATTTCACAGTACTCCGTCACATATAATTAATTACAATAATACGAGTACACATTAAAACGCTTTGTTGAATTTTATTTCAGTTAAGCATCTGTTTAGAAAGAAATAAAATTATCTAAGTACCACGGCTGTAAATAACCTCCGGCAACTTATAATAACCTTTACCTTCGCTAATTAACATTAGTACCTTCGTAAACGACCATAACTAGTTCACTCACGGTACTGACAAACTAACGAAAAAAGTGATATTATACAGGCCGTAAGAAGTTTCACTACCATTACTTCAGCATGAGGTAGAGTAATCATAAATGAACAAAAAAGTTGTAAATTACAGGGGCGTAAGATTAACAGTTTTCAAAATACAGCGAGTATTAATATTGGGGAGTTTCATCACAACGTGACAACAACGCTTAAGCTAACGCTACACAGCTGGTGCATACCACATGTGCACGCGGCAGACTTGGCCTACGGAAAAAATGTAAACAACTATTATTGTGTAACATTTAATAAATTGTATCGATTTTGTAATATGAAATTGGTGTTGTGCTTAAATTTTAGCTCGAATTTTAGTAAATATGAATCTCTTAAAACAGGAACTTAACTTTTAATCAAATTATGAATTTGAAAAATATGTAATTAAAATACCGTCACGTCATCCAAATAATCATACATATAAAAAATTATTTACGTACTTATCAAAAAGCAAATTTCAGTAATTTTTAAATGCACAAGTACAAAACAAACTACAACATATCCTCAAAATGTCCACCACCATTTTCGACGCACGCATGCGCACGACACCTTCGAATCCAATTTTCGCTAATTCGCTGGAAAACGCCTCAAGAAAAGGAAATAGTGGTACGCAAAAAACACTCAGACACGAGCCAATTCCAGATACCAAATGAATTGCATATTGCTGGACAGCTTAGTACCTCGTGTTATCCGCCGCGCCGTTGTCACATTGCTCGATATGGATTTTATCGAATTTTAAATTTATTACAACGCTAATCATTTTTTAGAATTAAGCATAAAGAAGTTCAAAAAGATAATAAACATCGTATTTTATTCCTTAATTAATCGAACTTTTGTACATCAAGTTGGAGACTGATAATTTTTTTCGCGGAAATGGTCGAGTTTAGGACGCATGTCATGTAAGGTTTTTTTGTTTATTTTAATGTATTCTATCGTCTGTTAAAATTAAGGCAGTCAAACTTCTAATACTCCTTGAGTACTAGGTTACACAGAATATAAAATTTTAATCCACTTGCTTAGATCTTTGCCTTTAGACAATTATTCTTTAAAAAAATCTCGACACATTACGGATATGTTTTATCAGCATTACACAATGACTGCCTCGTTACCATTGAAATTACTGATCCGTAAATAAAAACACATCCAAAATCGAGAATCATCCTAGAGATCGAATTTTTCGAAGCAATTCAAGGTCCAGTTCAGTCTAGAATCGTTTTATTTTACCGTGTTTTTACCACACCGCATTTATTTCCAGTTTTCATTTGGGAATAAAACGGGTATCTAAATACATTTCGATATGTAAATTTCGCAACTTGAAATATTTTTATCAGTTAACGAGACACACTCGACAACCTTGTTATTACATTATCTTGATGGTAAACAATCTGCTTCATTGTATCGGTACAGTCGGTGTGTTTCGTAATGTAAATATTTTTTTATTTCAGCCTTTAAAATTAGAATAACGTAATAAACATGATGATAAACATAATAACACTTGCTTTTATATATCTTCATTATCATCTATCAGATTCCTTGTTATTTTGTGAATTGTTTTTATCTCTCACTTTGAACTGAACCAAATATTTTTAATTCAATTGGAGATCGAGTGGAGTTAAAAAGGTAAAGCGGATGTTCGTTGTTATTGTTTTTTACTGATATGTTACTCAAGTTCTCTTTTTTCTTAAAAATGTAAATTATTAGCAAAAAATATTTGCTAATAAGAAATTTGATTTACCAAAACCTGTAAAGATGTAAAGAATGTTTGAAATAATTTAAATTTATTTAAAGTATAGATGTTTGAGAACTAAACCACTTAAATGTGTTAGCGTGTAACGGTTGGTACAAATAGTGTGTCACATATGAAAAACCATGTTCTTGATATAGATCGACATAAATATAAACTACTATAATAACGGGCTGCTAAAATTTTATCAAGATCTACTGATCACTCCAAGAACTAAATTAAAACAGTTTGTATTTCTGTTCAAACACTTGTAAGATGGAGCGTTGTTTAAATATTGTCAGATAATACATTAACTAGTAATATTAAAATTAATTAATTATACATTTTTACAAATATTATTCGTACACAAATAATTTTTTTTTGTCTTAAAAAATATAGAAGCATGCTTTTAATGATTTTTTATATTATTTTTATAAATGGTATTGAAACGAAAAATGTCCTAATGTCGTAAAAATTTAAACGTACCAAAAAGTTACAGAAGAATATTGACAATGGGTTGTAGTAAAATGAACGCCCTGTATGATTTAACCTAATAGGGACATAATCACTGCATACTTCATGAAGATCAACTAAGCAACAAGTTTTGCTCAAATCGGTTAACTGGGTTCTGAGTTAAGGAGAAAACAAGAAAAAAAAAAAGAAACTCAACACCCTGTACCTTTATTTTGCGACATTCTTCTTTAAGCAAGTTTGGATTCTAGATTATACCAATCAATGAAGTATTTAACATTCGTTAGGTGACACCCTGTATAATAATATAAAAAAAAACATTTGTCAAATCAGAGCCAAATTAGCCTGCAGACTGTATGTAAATTATATCCGGCCTTTTCATGCCTTATTGGGTCCCCTTGGTCAGTGAGATAGTGTTCATTATAGGAAAGAATACAACTTTGTACAGGCCGTTGGACACAACAATTGCACCATCTTCCTTATGAAAAACCCCTGAAGGTTATCCAGTTCAATACTCTTCATGAAAGGTGACTACTAGATGGTATGATACAAATGTGAATTAATACAGTTTCATTCTTCACCATCAATGGTTGATATTAATTATGGCAACCGTCTCCGCGTCACAACGTTTACATTTTGTTACCAATAGAATATCTGAGATTGAATTATCTGATAATGGTTTTGGAACCACTTTGCTGAAACTTTACCTCATGACCAGTTATCAGAATAGTTCACTGAAAGAAATGGGCTTATTAAACTGTTTATTCAGAATAATGTGTATAGCGCATATTAAAACTTTTATAACCAATGTACAACTTTTATTTAAAAAAAGCAATCATCTCCATACTCATTATTCAATCAGTTTAACTGGAAGGTGCTTAATACACCTTATGCATCCATGAAATAAAGGTTATAATGAATTACTTATACATTATTAGGTGTTATAGACTTTATATTCCAATTGTATAGTAGGGAAGATTTGTTGTATAAAGACCAGTATCCGAATTTGTATATAACAATTGTATTAACAGAATTATTCGTTCTTATACTGAATATGTTTCCGTTTTTAACGTGTAAAACGCATCTTATAATGGTTAAGTGATCGTCACCTCTCGGTGCATAATCGGTTATGATCGTTGTTAAGTTATATTCATAGTCTTGTAATAATAATCATATGTCAGACCCGAGAGCGAAGTGCGCCGACTCAATAAGAAACCTGGCTATTCCAGCCGCTGATTTAGGGTTCGCCGCACGAGCTCATCCCTTCTAAGATTTCAGTAGCATGCTATGCATGAAGCAGAACGGTACTCAACTATCTTATACAGTCCACTTTTATTGTCCATACATGTTCAATCATTGTCAAAATAAACACACAAAACCACAACGTCTTTATTATCTTTACTCAAGAAGAGAAAATACAACAATCGTAAAATTTCCGACAGTCCGCTGTGCATCGACTTACACACGTCTAGTTTGATGAAAATGGACAGTATATGCACATGTTTTGTGGGATACATGATCATATCGCGTTGTGTGAAATGGAAAATTATTATGTAAGTATCTAACTGTTTTATGGCTTGTAATTGTTTTGTTTTTTCAAATGTAAATCTTGTCTAAATCTTAAAAATTATTATTTTGTAGGTCCTATTAGAAATCGCTGATGTTAAGTTTTACATAAGATGGAGGAACAGAAGGTTAACGGTGACAAAGAAGAGCATGGGTATAAAGTCAATCAACCAGAGGAAATAAAATTATATGGAAAGAAGCTCAACCTTTCTGGGGATGCTTCATTCTTAAGGTGGAAGAGTTATAGTGCAAATTCTCATGTAATACAAGAAAATACGGGTGCATCGTTGCTAAGAAAATAAACTGGACAGTTTTGGGAGCGATTTGTCATCATTTTTAATGCTTAAAAGTATGTTTTATGTATGTTTACATTAGAACCTTAGCTTGTAATTACAGTTATCCAATAAAATTTCTGAAAACTTAATGACATATGTTTTTAACTCATACAGAGTATACAACAGTTTAATACATTTATTATTATAAAACTTATAACCAGTACTAGATGTTCTAATAACGATATGGAACACTAATAACAGTTATTGCTATTATTTCGTAAAGGGTATAAAAAACGTTGTATACTAGTTATACAATAATTTAATAAAGAATAAGGTTTATAGTCACTATACAACTGTGCTAGCAATACGCGTTTTATATACTTATAATGGTATATAGAATTCTAATAAAGAATAAAACGCATTTCTTTCAGTGTTGATTCATATATATATTCAATGCTCTAGTGATAGTAGAAACTCAAACGACCATCCTCGAAAACCACTTCAAATTTTAGTTTAGTTGAATCATATTTCCTCTTGAACGCTGTTGATCTGTAAATATTTAGATAGCAAGTAGAAGATTTGAAACGTAATCTCAAATCGATAACTGTCTCTGTTAAAAAATCAAAGATCATTATAAAGAAAATTCTTCATGCATTTAATGTTCGTCACAAGTTAGAGTGATGAATAGTGACAAAAAATATAATCTTGGAAAAAATAAAGGGTTTCATTAATTAAAATTTTATTTTCTAATTAGCTCTGTCTTTCCTCAATTTCAAAATCACACATTTATTATTATCATTATCATTACTATTATTTATAATTTACTTTCGTTAAATATATAAAGTTTGGATCAATTTTAGAATAACGCAATTTTAAAGGTTATATCTAATACATCTTTAAAACAAATCTATAAAAAAATATATAGAGCATTAGCAGCAGAAGCCACCATATAATGAAGGTTAACAGTGAGCTTCAATCCCTTTATTGCATTAAGTTTTATAGCCCCTATCCTGTATTTATGACTCTCGCAAATGTATTGACAGCTGTTGGTATTTGCGTGATTTTCCTCCCTTTGCGCTATTCATTTAACGACTCGCTGCCCTCATCAGGTACTCATTTGTTCTGAAGGAGCTGTTAAGGCTAATTGTCTGGATTCGTTGATATGTTAGAGTGCACACCAGGGAGGTGTTTTGAAGGGTTGGATGGGGAATGCCACGCATTCTGCTTAATAGACAGATAAGGGGTGACTTTTGCTTGATAAGTCGTTTCCATAAGTGAAATTCACAATAAAATTGGTATAACACATAGAGAAACGGTCAATAAATAGCGTAATTATTATATTAAAGAGTGCGAAGAAAAAGTCTAGTTGATGTTACCATTTTTTCCATACGTGAAAATAAAATGTAGTTTATATTTCAATAAAATATTTATTGACGTGGAATCCCATAATTTTGCATTATTTTTGTAATATAAAATATATTTGGCATATGTAAATACCCTTCTTTAAGCAGTTTTATATTAACAATTTGTGAAATCAAATAGGCCGGGTTTTCATCTATCAACAAGACCCCACGTTGTGCGCCATATCGTGGAATCAATTAAGTTGGTTGCCGATCCTTGGTCGTGGTCCTACGTTGGGCGCCAGGACGTAGACTCTACTCGATTTCGCTAGTTCTCGGTGGAGATGACCTATTTCCTCTCCTCTGAGCATCACGAGCGGGTCATAGACTCTCAGTGGGATTGGAGGGATTGTATTGCCCTAGGTCCCTTTTCACTCTCTGTGCTAGGTCGTCAGACGCCTGCTCGCCAGTAAACGGGTTCCCTGGCATCTCATTTTGTTCCCTCTTGACGTAAGACCTTGAGATCGTCAGCAAAGGAAAATGCGATTTCAAATTCTCCGCCATCGTCAGTTCAAAAAGCTCAAGTGGAAAGTCCACGATCTAAATTTGTATGGTTGATGCGACCAAAAAGGCCTTTGAAGAACTGACACTGTTGCACGGACTTCATCGAGTGCTTGTACGAAAGCTTGTAGAAAGCTTGAATTGCAGCACATATCTGAGAGAGCGTTTATGGATATTTTGTAGAGGACTTAGATATGCGATTTATTTATGCTTATTTCATAGTACAGAAATGAAGCGGTTTCAAATGCGAAGCCTTTTGTTTGTCGAGTACACACTCTGGCCAAGAACTACGTCCTGGTTAAATAACTGCAGTTGACTCGGTGCGTGTTCGCTCGCACCCCATTCCGGTCAGAGATGTCTGCCTTCCTTCCTGGCGTGGTTGTTTGTGTGAAGTTAGAAGTCTGAAATTGGACAATTGATGGATAATTTGAAGTCTATATTTTTCCCGTTTTTTTTTTCCAAAAATAGCAGAAATTTCCTTCATTCTCGCCTCTCGTCGGCGATCTCAGGGGAAGTTTTGGCACTGGTTGTTGTCATCGTTCGTGGAACAGATAACTCTCGGCGTGGTATTTCTCGTCCTGGCATGGCGGTTCGACGGCGACGGTCGAATTTTGGCGATTTTGCGTATGTAGGAGGCGATTTCAAATGCCTTACATTCTAATAACTGTTTTACATTGACAATTTATTGATGAATAAATTGACGAAGTTCTTCATGAATTAATTCACGAATTTATTGGTAAACAGTGTGGTTTTACATTGCTACAGACTTTATCAAGTTTTTTGACGCATGAATCAGTTCTACCAACGAATCAAAGAAGCAAATAAATTTCAAAAATGTCACCTTTCCACTCATAATTGTAGTGATACAACAGCGGTACCGTTTTGACACATATTATATAAATATTAGTTTGTAAGTAACAAATCAGTAAAAACAATGCAAAACTAGTACGACGCCACACAATTATTTACATATTCCAATAACATAACCTCATTACTGATCCGAGGCTGGAAATCTGTTAGTTTGGTACTTCCGAACTTCACGAAGAAATTGACGAAAATTAGAACATGCTCTAATTCGTCAAGAACTTGATGAATAAATTCATGAAGTTATTTGACAGCAGATTTGGTGCATTACACTTGTCCAATTTCTTGATGAAGCGACTTCATGAATTAATTGATCAATAAATTGTCAATGTAAAACAGCTATAAGACACACGGTATGTCTACGGTTTTCTGATTGCTTTTGATAATTTAAAATAATTTAAAACACATACCAGTGTGTCCAAATGAAGACTTTTCCATAGGAAGAATAATTTTCTGAATACTCCTTTTGCCTCATGAGAAGTAGTGAACTTTCCGGCATATCTGCGATGTGAACACGGATTATGTGACGTCATATTTGCAAGCTCTCTCCAAATACGAGAGATTGCTCACCATTTCCTGGACACCCTGAGACATGTCTTTGTACCTACTATTATATTGTTTTTTTTATAACGCGAGCAATATTTTACAGTCACGTTTCTTATTCTCTATATGGTGACTCCAAGAGCGTTCGAAATTGGTTTTCCTGTGGGGCCAAGTAACAAATTATGTTGCATCATATACAATTACCTACTCAGTTAATAAAACTGACTAGGCGTAGCGTAATTTGTATTTTATTTATATTATGTAGGTATCTCTCTTCTAACTGCTGGATATTTTAGGATGTAAAAAATCTATATTAAAATAACTGTCAAGGCCTATAAAGGTTTTATTTATTTATTTATTTATTTATTTATTTATTTATTTATTTATTTATTTATTTATTTATTTATTTAGAAGTTACAATATTCCACGGGACAAAGTCCCAATTACAGGATAAGGTAAAACAGAAAACCTTAACTAAATTTAAAAAGAAAAAGACAAACTAACATTAAATATAAGTACTACATAAAATAGAGCAAGCAAAATGTAATATATAAAANTTACAATATCCAACGGGACAAAGTCCCAATTATAGGATAAGGTAAAACAGAAAACCTTAACTAAATTTTAAAAGAAAAAGACAAACTAACATTAAATATAAAAATATAAATACTACATAACATAGAGCAATCAAAATATAAAATCCAGACAAAGAATTTAAGGATAAACAATAACAGACAAATAAAACAAATAAGCTAACTAACATATACAAAATACGGATTACATTTACTAGACAAACAATTTTTTTATGTCATTCATAGGATGAAAAAATATTTCAAGTCGATTTCCATACTTCTGGTAATTGGAAATCATTTGATTATTCCAGGAAATATAGAGTTGGACGCGACTTTTTGTTTCGGCAAGCTGAATTGATCACTATAGATGCTAAATATTATGTACAATAACACATTAGTTTCCACAAAAAATAGGGGGAAGATTGTTTACAGGGTGGTTAATTGTATAATTTTTACGTTAATTCACGTTTTTCGCTTGTAACTTTTTTCCGTTCATTTCCACGAGAAAACACTAAAGTACATTTTTTTGTCTTCAAAAGACCTACAAAACTAGACCTCGAGCGTTAAAAAATATTGATTAAATCAAACAGAAGAAGTTTATTTATGACTTTTGAATTAAACATTTATAAACTGCGTTATTATTACCTGAACGTTTTGGCATCACATCCTCTCATTGTTTATCACTGTCTAATAACTCACACGAAATCTGGAATCGGTAAGTTGAATAGTTTACAAGTTATGGCCTTATAAACAAATTAACTAATTATTAGTCTGGACGATTACGAGGATCTTCGCACTGATCGCACTGATTTTTTTCATGGTAGATTTCATAATAATACATTGAAATCTATATATTTTTTTTTAAATTTCAAATTTGAAACCTGAATTTTTTTTTATTTTTTAGCCTTAGTTGCAAACGACGCACGAGCGTGATATAGTTATATATTATTACATATTCGCAAAGATTATGAAAAGAGCTTAAAGTTAAAAGAAATCGTCAAAATTCGTTGAAAAACAGCGGAGTTACAGACTGTCAAATACATTTTTAAATACAACGATTGAATGAATAATAACAGTTGATAGAGAATCATATTTTAATAAGAAAAGTTCCTATAAACATAGGTCTTAAAACGCTTTGTTAGTGAGATAGGGATATAAGACCAATAGATATTAAACTGAAATTTGGCATGAAGAAACAAACACAGAACTTAAAAAAATAACTAATTGACACACACGTTACACAATGTTTGCGTTCTTATGTTAACGTTATGACATTTAATCGTTTTTGTTGATTTTCAGGGTACATCATATTTTTCTTATTACAAATGTATTACCAATATCGTTGGAACAGTTTCATGCCAAATGAATTTAACCAAAAACCGTTCATTTTATAAAAAATTGAAAAAGAGCTGTTTTGTTTAGAATTGATTAAAAAATTTAGAAATAATGTTATTTTCCAGAAAAATCCACGGGCGTACGAATTATTTTTTTAAAAGGGTCGGTAACCCACCTCAGGCACGTCACTGGTGTGTGAAATGGATAACAGATATCTTTGTTTTATTCACCATAACTAATGTATTATTAATACCAAATTTCACTTCAATATGTGTTGGTATTTTAGAGATATTAAGAAAAATTCTTAAAAAAGTTTGTTTTCAACACCCTATATCTCACAAACGAAGCGTTCTTAAGACCTACGTAGGAACTTTTCTTATTAAAAAATGATACTCTATCAACTGTTAAAATCCTACTACAAAAAACTGGCTCAGCCTGTACATCATTTTGCAACTAGGCTAAAAAAATAAAAAAAATTCCAGGTTGCAAATTTGAAATTAAAAAAAAACAAATGATAGATTTCAACGTATTATTATGAAATTTACCTTGAAAAAAATCAATGCGATTGTGGAAGATCCTCGGGATCGTCCAGACTAATAAATTAGTTAATTTGTTTAAGAGGCCATATCTTGTAAACTATTCAACTTACCGATTCCAGATTTCGTGCGAGTTATTAGACAGTGATAAGCAATGAGAGGATTTGATGCCAAAACGTTCTGGTAATAATAACGCAGTTTATAAATTCAAAAGTCATAAATAAACTTCTTCTGTTTGATTTAATCAATATTTTTTAACGCTCGAAGTCTAGTTTTGTAGGTCTTTTGAAGACGAAAAAAAGTACTTTACTGTTTTCTGGTGGAAATGAACGGAAAAAGTTATAAGCGAAAAACGTGAATTTACGTAAAAATTATACAATTAACCAACCGGTAAACAATCTTCCCCCCATTTTTATGACTGTGGAAAGTAATATCTTATTGTACATAATATTTAGCATCTATAGTTATAAATTCAGCTTGCCGATCCGAAACAAAAAGTCGCGAAATGGTCATTTCCCAGCTTATTTTCCCGGCCTATAATATAGGAGAGATGCTATTAGTAAATTGGTACGAGGTGTGGGTAATTGTAAAACAGAGTGAAATGTTTTATATGACTGTTAAGAACAATTGTTCACAAGTATTTTATGCTACTTTTGGTTATATCATTGACTGACTTATAATCATTATGAAACAAAAAATGTTGCATTGATTACTTCATATAAACTGTTTTGTTAGTCATTAGTAAAATATTGTACGTTAATTTGAAAACATCCTGTATAAACACAGTGAAAGTTGTTATCAAAACATGAAAAAATATCTATGAATGTCTTTCTTTTCAGAAGTCCAGCATCCAAAACTTCCTTCTTTGGGTCCTTGAGAAGAAGTGCAGGTGGTGTGACAACTTCTACACCCAAGAGTACCTCAGCGACTACGAGATTGAATGATGCAGCGAGGACAATAGAATCACCTCAATTGAGGAATAAACCCCCCGATAAGGAAAAGAAGCCTTGGTTCCGAACTACGAGCGCTAACATCCTGCGAAAAGACCCTGTAAGTGTTACCTACTAAGCAGTGTTTTTATTATTTTATTCCCTTCCCTACTTTCAGATAAAGTCTTCTATCACATCTCTGAATTCCAACGCTCAAAATTCACCAAATGTAACGAAAAAGAGAAGGCCGTTGACCATTCAGTTGGGACCGAATGTGACTGTTAGGAGGTGAGTCGTTTTTCATTGTCAGGCATTGCTAACAATAAGTGGTGGCTACTTTTTTGGTCAATTTTCATATAGAGGCACTTCTTTTTGAAGATAAATAGGAAGCTCCAATATTCCTATGCATAGAACTACTACACCTTATTGTCAAATAACTAAAACTTTATTTAACCGCTACCGGGTATCAAAAATTGTTTTTGTCTAATTGGGTTTTGGTATGTGTGAAGATCAAATCGAATTAAAAGTATTTACAGAAATAGGAAAACTATCTTCTCCTTTTTTGCAGCCTACAGTTTACAACTTTTGTTTAATGTTTATTAATTTTGACTTCAGAAACTTGTAATCGAATATTCTTTCGCAAATATTATAAAAAATAATCACTATTTTCAGTGACACACCTTCCATTCAGCGAAAAAAAAAAAAATTAATACAGATTGGATGAATTCGATGAAAAAACAAGTCATGTTTTGGAAATACTTGTTGAAGTGGTATGGGACAACAATTTTTCCATTAATTCCAAAATTCACGCAAGAAGTAATTTTGATAGAAAACACAGGTTTATAGTTAAAAATTGTAATTTTTTAATTGATTCATAAAGTACAGTACAGTATAGGGTAACTTTACAGTTAATTTCTTCACAATTGATTCCGACCATATTTTGCACGAAAATTGCGAACTGTAGCTGCCAAATCTTTATTTATACAGGGTGTTAATGAACTTATGTCAAAAATTTAAAAGAGTGAAAAAGGAGCAGAAACTGAATTAACTGTCACAAACTTGTATCGGAAGTTTAAGGTCATAGAGAAAAAAGCTAATTAAAAATGTGTTTAAAACTGTTTTGGAACCGCTGAAATACATGTATTTTATCGCGGCGAGTACTTACAAACAGTTCTATAACACTTTCTACGAGTGTGTAGGTTTCTTATGAAGCCGGACTGTATTCGAATGTCAGTTTGTAATACATTGTTGTAGTGATTGCTGTGCTGTTTTTGGAGAGTACATTAATAGCCGCATTTCCAAGTCTTCTTTTGAAAATGGCGCATTTACTTTTAGCAATCGTGAATGTTATGATATGCTCATAGTCTAAGATCCCGACTTAGATCGACATTCACCCATCGAGTTTTCTAATGAAATTTGAATTTTGATAATATAATGTATTAATAAACAAAACTTGATTTGGTCGACATCCAATTTCCATGTAGTTATCGAGATTTTGGATAAATTAATTACCAATCGAAAGTAAAATATGGACACAATATGCCAAAGTTTGATCGACATTTTTGTTCCTTGCATAAAATCAATAGACAGATAAACAGGTAACTGTCACGCTGTCTTTTTTTTTCGTTGGCAATACTTTACGCGCACAAATGGCGCAAAATTCAAATCTTGCTTGAATTTTGAGACGCTCACTACTTCTTTTTCAATGAATAGTTCTCCTTTAATTTTTTTGTAAGGCTGTTAAAGAAAACGTTGACGGTCTACGCGAGAGGGTAATGTACTGTGGCTTGAGAATTAAAAACACTTGTGGAGTATTCCAAAAAGGAAAGAAGACTAATGATCCTAAGCTTAGGTTCTTTGTATGGTCTGTGTACAATCCTCAGTCAGACATTTTGATTGATCGACGTAATCTCACCCGTAGTATTATCATATGTAGTTTTATTACTTTACTGGCTTTTGTATGCGACTTTCAGGTAATGAAGCCAATTTAAACTAATGATGTTGTCACGCTAGTTCAAAAATTGAATTTATTTAAAATTTTTTAACGAGATTTAACTTAAATTTCTCATACATACATACATGCAAAAATTAAGAAAACTAAATATTTACAAACTCTATTTTTGGATTTTTAAGACTAGAAACATCAGCTGAAGTAACAGGCACTCCGTGCTTAAATATTTCCGTTCTGTGTAGGAACAGGCAGTAGTAGGTATAAACTAATTGTATAATATACAGGGTGATTCACTTTAAATACAGAAACTGCAGGAATTACCAGAAAATAAGTAGAGTTAGCTCGATAAACGTCTTTCCTGTGGGACACGGTATTCAAGATACAGAATGTTAAATTTTACAAAAAATATACAGGGTGATTCACAACTTATCCAAAAAAATTTGGGAATAGATGCGGCATGAGAAATGGAGTCAATATTGTAAAAAAAATGTTTGTAAAATCCTTATAGTTTCTGAGAAAAAAATTATTGAAGTTATAGCACATTAAACCACTACATAGCTGGACAACTGTAGTCTCTAGCGTCATTCGCAATACGCGTGGAGAGCCATGTGACTCCTAATACTGAAATCCGTCGTTGCGGTAGTTTTTACCTGTTATCTGTGGTATTTACATCAGTTTTTTAGTAGTTAATGTCAAAATTGGCTTGCGTGTATAGCAACTCAGAGTTGATGGATATCGTTTTAATTTATGGTGAAGCAAGACAACATTTGTATTATGGTGAAGTATTTGTGTTATGGTGAAGCAAGACATCATTTGTGTTAGTTCGTAGAAAGTGAGTAAGACAGACCCAAATGTGTTTACACGTAAGTGGATACAATTTTGAACAATTGCTGTTGCGGCATCTGGTATGTCAAATGATTTTATTATTTAAAAACACAAATTAATTTTATTAATAATTAATAAAGGCAAAAGAATTTGAATTTGCCGATATAAAATAGGTGCGATAAAGTTCTATTTACATATTTCTTTCCTTACGAAAGTGTTTGTCCGTTTTTATCACGCCGCCATACCTGTCGCATTGTGCGAGGTCAGGTTTTACAGTGGACCAGTTTCCAGTGCCGTGCAGAAGTGTATTTTTAAATCAATTTCGAACTGACCTTTATGATTTATCCTTTACAGAAGTGTATTTGTAAGGGTCCCCTGTACATCCAGATTTTTTTTTGGATAAGTTCTGAATCACCCTGTATATATTTTCTGTCACATTTTTAAAATGCGTTGATGGAATTAAGTGAATACGTTATAGTAAATTTCATTCAATTCCGTAAGCTTATTATGAAGATATTACAGGAAATATTTTTTTTTGTAAACTTTTACACCCTATATCTCGAATACTGTTTATAGGGCAAACTCTACTTATTTTTTGCAATTAATCAATTCCTGCAGCTTCTGTATTTAAAGTGAAATCACCCTGTATACAAAACTGAGGAAAATGTTAATAAGTTTCAAGGACAGGAAAATATGTATTTACATATTAATTCATCATATTACTTGTTTGTTCAAATTTTATATAATTTTGAATTAAAAATCAATGTTTACATTTTTTTTTATTCATATATTTTTTAATTGCAACAGAAATTAAGTTAAAGAATTTATAGAAAATATATTTCCCTCCTAATATGTTTCTTAAATGGTATAACATCTTAAATCTTGATCTTCGTGTATCAGATATTTCGTAAAATTAACATTTTTTTAATAGAAGAGCAAGCATATTATCAATGTTTTCACATATTTCATGTAAGTATTTTAATATTATCAGAGGTAGATTGACCCAAAATTGTAAAAGAGAAAGCATTAAAGTCCGTTTTGAAATAATTAATAATAATTAAATAATTACTTAACTATTGTATAATTTTCAACTCGTTTTCTGTATGTATCTTTCCAGTTGATTTCGTGAAATATGATAGCAGCATCATCTGCGTAAGAAATCACTTGTCAGTGTTGATTTGCAATTTAATTAATATACGGGGTGTTACAAATTAGTAGGTCAAGCAGTTAACCACATATTTTTTGAACTAAAATAATGGGACGTTTCTAATGACTCATTTAATTTCGGAGCCCCATTTTAAAAATACGTGGGGTCAAAATTAAAATTTAAAAAATGATTTTTATTGACAACTCTGGTGATTGTAGAGATATTTATTTGAAATTTAACACAGAGTTTGATCTTAAGTCGGTACACTTTTTATATAATTTTGGTTTAAAATATCAACGCGCGAACGGAGGGGAAAAGGGTGCCGGAACCAAGGAACCCCCAACTTTAATTTTTTTTTGAGTAAGTACGCCTATCCTTTCCGAATATCTTTTTTACTCTTGTGAGATTTTTATTTCTGACCTCGTTTACGAGATACTGTAAGTTTTTTGGATGCGCGACATCAATTTAGTCGACGTTGGACTTTAATTTTTGGGAAAAATTTCTTTTGTATGGGTAATACCAACTAAATAACAGTTAAAGAAAGGAATTGTACGAGGTTAAGAGCACTTTCGGCTGAAACCACATATTTTGATTTGCGGCTTGCTTTATGAATATTGCATTTTTTTTTTAGATTTAGCTCAAATTAAAGATCGCTGATCATGATGATGATCATGTCCATTTTATTCAGTAAATTGAAATAAATAACGACTCAAATCTTTCATACAGCCCCAAAAAATAAAGTCTAACGTCGACTAAATCGATGTCACGTATCCAAGAAAGTTACAATATTTCGTAAACGAGGCCCCAAATCAGTCTTATCAAGAATATCAATAAAAAATATATTTTTTTTAATTTTAATTTTGAAAATAGGGCTCCGAATTGAAATGTGACATAAAAAAAGTCCAACTATTTCGGTCCAAAGAATATGTGGTTAACGGGTTGCCCTACTAATTTATAAATCTTGTATATTACAAAATATTGGTCAAACAACAGTGCCTTGTTGAACACCTGTTTCTATTGTCAATCCTTTACTTATTTTTTTTTATTAATTTAAACTTTTTGCATTCAATTTTTTTAGATAACATTTCAATACGAGGGGGAAACCGTTTACTAAAATTTGTGCACTAAAATACTCATTTTGGTAAATAATGCTCACTATTACTCAAATATTACTCACTATTGCTAGGATATTATTCATATGACTTGAATATTACTCATATTACTTAACTATTACTCATATTACCCAAATATTACTCATATTACACAAGTATTGCACACATTACTCAAACGTGACTCAGTTTACGCAAATGTTATTTGTATTACTCAAGATTAATTGTCGCTTACCATGTTAGTGGGGTACAATCACCCATTCAATAAAGGAGAAAGGCTGGAAAAAAGGTAATGGTAAATAAACAAGGAATACAAACTGTAGCACAAATGTTTGTTTATTTGTATACAGTCCAATATGGTTTACAAAAAAAAACAGAATAACAAATATTGCATCTTAGGACTAAACAACAACATAAACTAAATTAAAATGTAGCTAAGAGTAAAAAAACTAAACTTTGAAATAAATGTAGATATCTATAATAAACTTAATCTTCTTTTTGCGAATTTGTAGGTTTTTGGAATATTCAAACTGTCAATTCTGTTTAATTTGAAAGGGCCACTTCCGCTAAGTTCAACTGGACCATACGTTTCCATACGTTTTTATCACTTTTATTTTTCGCTCACGTTTTTAAAATTCTTGATAAGAGGGCATTCTCCTCACTCAAATCTAGTGTTCTTGAATCCACCGAAGACGACTCTGACCGAGACTCTGACATTCTTTGAACTCGACCTTTGCTCAAAAATTCCGATTCTCGGCTCGAGGACTTATTGGTCACAGACTGGTGTGCTTTTTTGAAATAGTCTTCCATCATTAAAATAGTTTGACGATGACCGCTTACTATTTAAAGAGTTTCAGATGATTCACAAACACTAATCACAAGAACAATAATTATACATAAATCGGCGCAACACTTGTACCTACTTGTCACGGTAAAGTTACATATCGCTAATGGTTTCGGTAGGGGCTACAACTAGATGGCATGCGCGCGCAGCTATTATGTTGCGTATATAATTCACGTAATACGCAACTATTACTCCGAATTACTCAACTATTACTCCGAATTGCTCGGGTATTACTCATAATTACTCAATTATTATTCAGTATGACTCAACCATTACTCATTATTACTCGGTATTACTCAATATTACTCATAATTACTCAAGCTTGTACACCAAATTACTCCTGCGGTTTCCCCCTCGTTTCAATCCATCTAAACTATGTTTTTTTTTCTAATTACGTGTAATTTTTAGTAATATATATGTCATGACAAATAGTATCGAATGCCTTTGCAAAAGAGGTGCAAAAAGACATTTTTTTCTCATTATTAATATGACTGATTACATCATTACTCAATGTAGTTCCTGCATCTTCAGTACATTTGTTAAATCTTAAACTAAATTGGTAACTGAATAAAATATTTTCATCTTCTAAAAACTCAATCAACCTCGTGTCTAAACATTTTTACCAGAAATGGATCCTGCATTATCTCAAATTGGCAACTGGTAATTGAAAATGTAAAATATATTATTGGCGAAGTCATAACAAAGTCGTATCTCTATTTAACCAGACATTTGATATATAGAATTCATATTCATACATTACAAAATAAGTAAACATATTTTATATAGCGCGTTACTAATTAAACGGTGCCAAAGGGGCTACCGAATTAATTTTGGCATGGATTCAAACCGAATTCGTGCGAATTGATATAGTGGGTGCGAGCTAACGAAACTACTGCAATACTTAGCGGTTTTGAGGTTACTTGGAAAATATAACGTTCGTACACTGAATAATTGGTTTATTTTTGTGTCACTTTTCATTAGAATTCCTCAGAATAATACTTAAAGTGGGTAATATAATATTTAAGTACATTTCTATTAACAATTCCGAAACGTCTTATTATGTTGCTAAGTTGGCAGCACCAATAATGGCCAATAGTATTAATATTAGTTACTAGTCATAGCAGTCTGATACATGGGATTTAATTGCAATATAACGCCAAGGCAAATATCACATTCCGTTGACAAATCGAAAAATTGGAATTATTTATGAGAATCATAAAACCGTTTGTCCAATTGCTAGAAAAGTAAATCTATTGAGTAAAATTTTCTAAACTAAATGATGTGTTAAATAGACCCGGGCGGATCTGTCGAAATATCGCACTTCTTGGATGTAAGAGGGAGCAAGCTAATTTTTGCTGGAATACCTTCAGTGCAATTCACATAATAAAAGTGTAGATCCCTAGATCTGGGCGAGGTCCGGAACATTTTAAAATTGCAAAAATGTTTAAAAAAATTTAAAAAATACCTATTTTATCTGAGTTTTTTACTTATATCTTGGAACCTATGCATTTTGGAAAAAAATTGAAGAGGAAAAAAGTTTTACAATTGAATTTTGCACAATACTGTAAGTTAAAAATGTTTAAATTTATATTATAATTTTATAATTAAGTTTCTTGGATAATTTTTTAAAAATATTTTAATTGCTCCGACAGCATTCTAATTTTAGTAAAAAAAACTTTAGGGTATGATAAAACAACAAATTTCATTAAAATCGGTTCGATAGTTTTCGCAAAATAATTTTTTGAAAAAATTCGTTCGAATTTTTAAAATGTTGCACAGCCTCAAATAAATTTTTTCACATAGAAAAGACCGCTCAACCTTTCAAATGGTTTTTGAAAAATTGAAATCGGTTGATTAGGACGGTCCCAGTAAATTTTTAAAGTTAACACTCTCTTTTTATTTTTAAACAATTAGATTACATTTATTTGCAATATTTTTTAAATTATAATTTTAAAGTACTCGGAAAGACACTTCTTTTTTTTAAAAGAAAAGGTAAATTCCGTTTATAGGTTCTAGAGATATAAGCGGTCAAAGTTTATCGGCATTTACCGTTAATTTATAAACAATTTAGTAATAATCTTTGATCCAGTGGCTTCGTTTTTCCGAGTTCTAAGCTGGAAAAAATTTTCATATCCATAAGTTATCGGCAACATAGATAAACCAGCGGAAAAGCTGTCGCTCTCACGCGCAAAAAGTGACTCAAAACAGGGAAAATGGGGGAGGGAGCTTTCGCTCCGAGACTGAATTCGGAGGTTCAAAATGCGAAGGTACGAAAAAAATAGCATTATCAGGAATTCGAATATCGTAATGCCAACTTCTAATTTGCACATATTTTGTTATAAACAAAGTTTATTATTTATGCATTAAATATACTGTATATTTTACCCTATGCTATTGCATTTTTTCAATGAAAAAATTATTACAATTATTTAAATAATTTTTGTTTAAACAAATTAAAAAAATATATTTGGAAATTATTATTTTTTTGTTAAATACAGATAAAATTAAGAAAAAATAGTACATTAAAATTATAATTTTTGAAAAAAAATAAATAGCAAATTGATAAATGGAATCTAAAAAGAGTGTACTTTAAAAATTTACTGTGTCCGCCCTAATCAACCGATTTCAATTTTTCTAAAACCATTTGAAAGGTTGAGCGGTCTTTTCTATGTGAAAAAATTTTCATGGATCTAGATGCTTTATTTGAGGCTGTGCAACATTTTGAGAATTCGAAAATATTTTTTCAAAATTTTTTTCAAAAAATTATTTTGTGAAAACTATAGAACCGATTTTAATGAAATTTGGTGTGTTGTTTTATTATACTCTAAAGTTTTTTTTACCAAAATTAGAATGCCTTCGAAGCAATTAAAATATTTTTAAAATATTATCCAAAAATCTTTATTATTTTGCCATTTTTTACATCAATTATTGCTATTTTGCAACATCGGTAATAAATTTAAACATTTTTAACAGTATAATGTGAAAAATTCAATTCTAAAACTTTTTTCCTCTTCAATATTCTTCCAAAATGAATAGGTTCTAAGATATAAGTAAAAAACTGAGATAAAATAGGTATTTTTTAAATTTTTTAAACATTTTTGCAATTTTGAAAATATTCCGGACCTCGCTCGCTCAAATCTAGGGATCGGCACTTTATTATGTGAGTTGTAATGTAATCCAGAAAAAAATTGGTTGCCCCCTCTCACATCCACCTCAAAATAGATCCGCCCTGATCTAAAAAGAAACGCGGAACATATGAGGAAAAAATATTTAATTAATTATAAAGTCAGGTAGATTGATTCCCCAACATCCAATTATTGACGTCTGGATTCAATTCCTGGGTTAGCTGAATCTTTTATGCAGATCTTTTGTTAAAATCCGCTGCTTTGTGCTTTTTGAAATGTTTAATTGCAGTGACCGACGGCGCACTGAGGTTACGGGGATTTCCGCCACACTAGCACTCACCGTAGCACTATTTTCGGCAGAACGGCCAGTTCGAGGCCGGCACGTTTTTTATTGTCTGCAACAGAACCTGTTTCTTCAAATTTGGCAACTAAACTTTTCACAGTTGTTTCATTCGGGACGTTCTTTCTACCCAAAATTCCGCATTTGCACACAGTCTCAGCTACACACTCTCTGTACTTGCGATGAATTTTGACCTCCATTTTGTCTAACCGCAACGTATACAACGCGTGACCCTACTCAATTCTGCCAAAATGGCGTACAATTGAAATCCTAAATTGTTTTTGGGACACCCCACTACATGTTTTGTGTCTCCCGTGATGAACAAAATAAAATAAAACTAGGAAGCGACCCTTTAGAGTAATGCGTTTCAAGAAACGTAAAAGCCACAGATCTTGTAGAATTTACGTCAATTTTCCATTATTGGATATGTAAATGAGAATATCAATGTATTCATTGCTATACAATTATTATGCATATATGGCTTTTAAGGTATGCAATCCACGTGACACATAAAATACCGGTGGTCTTTAAGTAGTTCAGTTACAGATAGATATTTAAAATATCTAATAAATAATTTATCAGCGGCTACTGGTTTGTGATTCATGTTCCAAGTAAGGCAACCTTGGTAGAACGCAGAAATTTGCTGATACAGGTGATCATTTTACAACAACTGCAATTGGTATCAATAGCCGTAATGCGTATTGAATAAAATTGTCCGGTAGGTATCAGGTGTCCAAGAAAATATTTTACCTTCGTTAGATACTCTTTCAACATACAGGATGATTTCCTTATGGGGAGTATACCTTATGGTTAAAATATACAGTACGATTTTGCCAGATGTTTTATCAAAACTGTAAAGTGTTTATAAGGGTGGTCATGGTTACCGTGGCACAGCAGTTAAAGACGAAGTGGGAGTAGCGCATATTTACTATGTAGTTTGGGCTTTGTTTAGTCCAGTCGTAATCAAATAATAGCTATTTACCGCTTTTTTTCTTATTAAACGTAATTTGTTTGTGAGGTATAAAATTTTGTTATCTGCATATTGTTTCTTGTGTGTTTTTTAAAAGATTGTAAAAGTTTAAATTAAACAGATTAACAGCACTTGCAAAGCTATCTATTAAAAATCAGTGGTGCGAGAAATACCAAACTTTATTAAACAAGAAATAGAAAAGATTATTTCGGACAAAAGCAGAAGAATAGACTATCAGTATAAAAAATAATGTTAAGCATATTTTCTCTATATTTCAATAGTAAATAAAATAAAACTACCCAATAATATATGATTCCTTTTCAATACTTTTTACCTAAATTTTTCCGCCCTTAAACATAACAATCAGTCGGAAAACTTAGTGCCGGCACCTTTGAAGTTTGTGTACCGTTTTTTGTGGCCTTGAATAAATAAATAGATAGATATATAGGGTGTGAATAAATAAATGCGAAAAATTCATAGGGGTAACATCCCCTGTGAAGATACAACCGCTTAAAGAGGGTGCCAAAAAAGTAGTTTTAATTTTTTCTAAAATTTCAAAATAAAGAAATGAGTAGACATTTTCTGCTATCGAAGAATTCATTTCAGATGTCCTGATTTCTGAGCAAAATGTTAACGTGACAGCCGCTTACACTAGATAAACTACAGTTCCATAAAATTTCTACTCCATGCCAATCATGCCATAAATTAATTTTAAATAATTTTTTTTGGAAACTGTCATCTAAGGTCGATATTTTCGTTAAATTTTCAGCTGACAAAGTGAGTCTTTTTTGTCACCTAGTTGCAAAATATTTTTATGTTCTAGAATGCCAAATGTCAAAGTAATTTGTAATTATTTGTTAACTTATTTATGATTTTATTAACTATACGAAATACACTTTAAGTAATATAACATTTCAATACAAAACAGTAACTATTATAGATCCAGTGCTCTCATTATCGTAGCTATTAGTTCTGGGTGTTCAATGAGACTGTTGTAATTGTTTAAGTTTATTGCTCACGTTGTATTATTGGCAAGTTCCATAGGGTCTGCTAAAGATGGTAACTAGCACTGGTAGAGCACACTCTACGAGTGTGCGGAGAATATCAGCCGAGGTAGGAATTAGTGGTCCTCTTGTTTGGAGAATCCTTCACGAGCAACTGCTTTATCCATACAATGTGCAACGAGTACAGGCCTTAAATCGAATAAATGATCATCAAGCACGTTTGGTTTGTTGTCGCTGGTTTCTACTTCAAGATGCTGAAGACTCTCGTTTTCTTGCAAACATTCTTTTTACTGATGAGGCCGGGTTCACAAGAAATGGAGTGTTTAATTTTCACAATACGCATATTTGGGCCCACGAAAATCCTCATGCTCTAATAGAATCTGGACATCAGGCACGTTTTTCATTAAACATTTGGATGGGTGTTGTAGGTGACAGGTTTTTAGGTCCTGTTGTTTTACCAAACCGATTAACAGGCGCTGCTTACCTCAACTTTCTGCAGAACACACTGTATGAGTTTTTGGAAGGCATTCCTTTGAATCAGAGGCAACAAATGTGGTTCCAGCATGATGGTGCTCCAGCTCATTTTTCCATGGCCGTTAGAGAGCATTTACACCAAACTTTTCCACATAGATGGGTAGGAAGGGCCGGACCTGTTTTATGGCCTCCAAGATCGCCCGATCTGAAACCTCTAGATTTCTTTGTTTGGGGATATTTGAAGACATTAGTGTATGGTACTCCTGTAAATAGCCTGGAAGAGCTGCAGCTACGGATTAATCAAAAGTGTCAAGAAATCGAATATTCGAATATCGTTGAGACGAAGATGTCGTGCCTGCTTGGAAATGGACGGAGGGCACTTTGAACATCCTCTGTAACTTTGTTTTTTGTTTGTTAAAAGCTTCCTTTGTCGGTTTATTCCTAATAACATAAAATGTTTGAAAAACGAATAGTAGTCCATATCTCCGCAACCGTTACTTTGCGGACCCATGTTTATTAAGACTTTTCTGCTTATTTAGGTTCATACTATTATCTCCTGAAATATTTTACACTCTTTTTTTAACACCCTGTATATATCCCCGCTACCGTACCAGAACGTTATCCCCACGTCGTTTAATGGTCGTAATATCGGCCCCTACATCGGCCAACAGAGTGGCGGAAGAACGTCTAAAGCAGTGCCCTGTATATGTTTCCGGGTGAGGTAAATGGAGAAAGTTGATATTTCTTTTGACACATTCCTTATTTGTTTGTTGACGCCAACCACTTGGTTAACACATTTTTCACTGACATTTCATAAAAATCTTCGACTTGTAGTAACTGTCGGGCGTAAAGCACAGTATTTGCGATATGTCTTCATTTGGTCTGGACTTGAAATCACAAAACATATCGGAGTATGAGTTTTGGAATAGGGAACAATAATTAGTGGCGACTCGTCAGGTGATGCAAGTGACGCACCGCTTCACCTAAAATTTCCGTTTGGTTGTGCAATTTAAAATTATTTTTAATTTTATATAAATTTTATAATTTAGGTATAATTCTGTATTGAAAATGCATTGTGTTTCTTTGCTTAATAGGTAGAAATAAACAGAATGGTTGCGCGGTGAACGCCTTCTAAAAAAACAGTGCCTTCGTTGAGCGCGAACATTAACCTCGTACCGTACAACGCTTAGTATATAGACAAGGCGAAATCGGCGGCTTCGTATGAAAAAATTAGTGGATTAATTTTTTTGCCATAATTACCTCCGTGAGATGTCCCTGAATGAGGATCAAAATGTTACCGGCCGGTAACCTGGTCACAATTTGTTTAAACAAATTTTTGTTAAACAAATTGCAAAAATTACTTGTTTTGTTCCGGACAAAGTTTTTTTAGGTTTTTTGGGGTATTCTAAACAAAATAGTTCCTATGTACTATGCTCCTAAAATCAACGGCGTGTGCAATAAGGGGGACATTTAACAATTTTGGGAAAGTCACGCGAGGCTGTCGTAACCACAAAGCTTCTTTGGAACATACATGTACGGTATGCGTTAATGTTCGCAAAAGTCCACAAGTCGAACTAATATTTCTATTTTTTATAAAATCTAAATGAAAATCCTTTTCACGAACGTCAGTTTTTCGGAAATATTGCAAATGCAACTAAAAATTTCCACTCATTTAAAGCCGTTTGACCTTGAAAATTTGAAAATTATTGCTTGCGGCGCTTTTTTTTTCTTTTTAGTCAATCAATGAATATGCTTCACCTATTCTCAATGTCACGAGCCGCCACTGACAATAATTGATCTCTGTCTTATATCTCTGTCTATATTATCGATCATTATTTTCTCAAAGCTCCACAAACACCAATTATTGAAAAGACCTGAAAAGTTGTCCAAAATTACTTAAGTTGATCAATTTATATTAATTTCAATTACCTTTTCTAGCTGAAATCTATTATCAGGTGCTTGTAAAAATCACTCAATTTCCTCTTTCGTTAGAATTTTAGACCTTTTCGGACGGTATCCAACTGATTTGCTTTTCATATATGGTATTAGTTTTGGAAATTTGCTGATGTTTACGTTTTTTTGGCATTCAATGTACTCTTTAACATGGAATATACTGACGTTGAAGGTTTAATTTTTATTAATTTTATGTTCGAAATACGCCATTAATATTTTTTGATTTTTCTTTGAATTCGTTGTAGGCAATCTCGTACTGTCGTGACAATTTTTTGGGGATTAATTGTGCCGCTTCCAATACCTCGCCTGGTAAATGCTCGTCTTCACTTTTCGAGCTCATTTCGAATTAATAGAATATGAATTGCAATGTATAATTCTGACACTACTTTTTCAAACTGAGTTTTTATTGTTTATTAGGTTAGGTTAGGTTTATTAGGTTGGTTATGATAGTCACAGCGCCTAAACCGTCTTGATTCAAACGCGCTTTAAAATATTTCAAATATAAATTAAATTATTGTATTGCACTTTTTCACCTTAAATACNTTAATTTTATGTTCGAAATACGCCATTAATATTTTTTGATTTTTCTTTGAATTCGTTGTAGGCAATCTCGTACTGTCGTGACAATTTTTTGGGGATTAATTGTGCCGCTTCGAATACCTCGCCTGGTAAATGCTCGTCTTCACTTTTCGAGCTCATTTCGAATTAATAGAATATGAATTGCAATGTATAATTCTGACACTACTTTTTCAAACTGAGTTTTTATTGTTTATTAGGTTAGGTTAGGTTTATTAGGTTGGTTATGATAGTCACAGCGCCTAAACCGTCTTGATTCAAACGCGCTTTAAAATATTTCAAATATAAATTAAATTATTGTATTGCACTTTTTCACCTTAAATACTATCTATGAAAGTGGTGTCTCTTTCTCTTTTTTCCTTTCATACGTTTATAATTTTTTAACTCTGTATTTCAAGAACCAAACATTTGCGGACACTTGCTCATATGAACTTTTTATCATAAAATTAGTCAAAGATTCACCCGTTAAAGTTTGTACAAGTACTTAATAAACACTCTGTATATTGTTCTAGATACGTTAAAGTTTCTGTTACTTGTTAAGACATATGAGAATGTCTTCTGTTCTTAAGAAAGTACGTAGCATAGATACACCTATTACAGGAGTAACGGTATATTGTGTAACGCGTTGCAAGGTTTTTTAAAATCTTCTCATGCTGTCACTGTATTAAAAAAAAATTGAAATAATTTATTCCCTCAATGGTTTATATTGACACATTTATTTTTATATGACAATTGTTTTCATACCTAACCTTAGTCACTCCCTGGTGCGAGTTTAATGCAATAGCTGCGTCTGATTGCCAGCGGCGTCGCCACTCATTATTTGTCTTATAATCTTTAAATCGATGAAGCTGGGCTTGCAGAGCATCCATTTTTGAAGTAGATTTACTGGAACTTTTCATGCGACAAATGAAGATCCATTGCTTTATTTATTTATCCATTTTTATCAAAAAGATCGGTAAATTTTAATTTGGTCGTCTGAAGTGTGTCTTGAAAATAACTTAATTGAAAACTCCAAAATATAACGATACCGGTTGGATTTTAACTTGTATACCAGGACCGTTCCAAAGTAAACAGGACTTTTTAAAAATAAGAATAAAATGTTTTTTTTGGCAAAACCGATTTATTTTTTGAGGAAATTTTTTATCTATTTCGCATCATTTTATCAGAACATTAGAATATACGTTTTGTAGTATTATACTTCTACTTTTAAAATCCGGCCGAAAAATTAAAATCGGACCACCTTCAACGCATTCAGAAACTTTGCAAAATAATGCACCAAAAAATTGAAATTACAATAGGCCCATTCAGTAGAATTTTTTTGCATATTCCAAAAGTTTACCCTTTCATTAGTTAGTATGCCAAAAATACATTTTTTGTTTCAACGAGAAATGTGTGAAATAAATTAATGAAAATAGAGCGCGGAAAAACGTCGAGCAACCATTGGCTGACGTCATAGTACCAGTACGGGCGACTGGCAGAGCACTCCGTTCGCGCTAGCGCTCGCTCTTATCCCATTCTGTGTTAATACATACGGTGTGTGGTTCGCTTGGCAGTTTCGTTAATCATTGTTTTTTATATCTAAATGGGTCGAAACCGAGGATTGTACAAATATTGTATAGTTCCAGGCTGCAAAAGTACCTCAGGATCGACTCCGAATAAAATATTTATTTCATTACCGAAAAATGAAAAGTTTGTGTGATGTTATCCACGGTTTCCCCAGCCACGNGTGACACAAATTGAGGTTAGGTGTATAGGTGAACATGGAACGTCGGGTTGGCGCGAATTTCGAATTTACCGTCTGAAGCGCTTTCGGTTAACCGACGTTTCGGATAATCGGCGCCCTACTGTAATTGAAAACTCCAAAATATAACAATACCGGTTGGATTTTAACTTGTATACCAGGACCGTTTCAAAGTAAACAGGACTTCTTATAAATAAGAAAAAAATGTTTTTTTGGCAGAACCGATTAATTTTTTGAGGAAATTTTTATCTATTTCGCATCATTTTATCGGAACATTAAAATATACGTTTTGTAGTATTACACTTCTACTTTTAATATCCGGCCGAAAAATTAAAATCGGACCACCTCCAACGCATTCAGAAACTTTGCAAAATAGTGCACCAAAAAATTAAAATTACATTAGGCCCATTCAGTAGAATTTTTTTTTGCATATTCCAAAAGTGTACCCTTTCATTAGTTAGTATGCCAAAAATCAATTTTTTGTTTCAACGAGAAATGTGTGAAATAAATTAATGAAAATAGAGCGCGGAAAAACGTCGAGCAACCATTGCCTGACGTCATAATAGAGCACTCCGCTCACGCTCGCTCTCTTCCCATTCTGTGTTAATACATACGATATGTGGATCGATTCGCAGTTTCGTTAATTATTGTTTTTATGTCTAAATGGGTCGAAACCGAGGATTGTACAAATATTGTATAGTTCCAGGCTGCAAAAGTACCTCAGGATCGACTCCGAATAAAATATTTATTTCATTACCGAAAAATGAAAAGTTTGTGTGATGTTATCCACGGTTTCCCCAGCCACGGTATGCAACTCAAAACCACCTTCGTTTTTCTTTGGATGCACGTCTAGGGGGTTGTAAAATATTATTATTTGAACATTTAGAGCACAATTCTCAACTTTATGCCGGAAATAAATTCTGCCCCATCTAAATGTTCGTGTTCACAAAAAATTCGAAATACGACGGCGACAGGGACCTATAAGCAGTTAAGAACCACTCTAGTTTTTCTTTGGTTTTCCATCTAGAGGGTTTTAAATATTATTATTTGAACATTTAGAGCAGAATTATAAAATTTATGCTGGAAAAAATTTCTGCCCCATCTAAACGTACCCGTTCACAAAAATTTCGAAATACGTCGGCGAGAGGGACCTATAAGCAACTCAGAACCACCCTCGTTTTTCTTTGGTTGCCCGTCTAAGAGGTTATAAATATTATTATTTAAACATTTAGAGCAGAATTTTCAAATTTATGTCGAAAAAATAAATTCTACCCCATCTAAACGTTCCCGTCCACAAAAATTTCGAAATACGTTGCGAGAGGCACCTATAAGTAATTTATTTAAATAATAATATAGACGGGCAATCAAAGAAAAACGAGGGTGGTTCTGAGTTGCTCGCACATACACGTCGTCGCATACATCCACAAGTACCGAGTCTAGTACGTTGGGTACATTTGTACACAAAATGGAAGGCAAAATTACGTCATTGAGAAAAATCCGAAAATGTATTTAGATATTCCAAGACATTCTATGTTTATAATAAATATGTTGTGTGAAAAATGCATTTCAACAAGACTTGATGTATATCTCTTATACACTCT